>NW_008795039.1:382958-416360 GCF_000699145.1 Aptenodytes forsteri
GGATGGGGACTCCACCACTTCCCTGGGCAGCCTGTTCCAATGTTTCACCACTCTTTCAGTAAAGAAATTTTTCCTTCCATCCAATCAAAACCTCCCCTGGCGCAACTTGAGGCCATTTCTATGAGCTTCTGCCTCTGTGTGACACACATGAAAAGAGCTTGCTCTTCCTCTGAAACGCTGAAAAAAGTCAGATTCTGCCAGTGATTTTTGATGCATATGTAGGTAGCAGGTACTAACTTTACTGAAATCATCGCCATACCCAGGATTATTAACCATCAGTTCCAGAAGAAATATCAAGCCTTGGTCATGAAACCTAATGTTATTCTCTTCACTTCACCATCTTCACTCCTAACAATCATGAGGCCAAGAGACACCATGCCATATAATGGTTTTCCCAAAGCCACGATAAGACTCAAATGAATCGCATGCTTGTTGCAATGCCCAGAAAACCAAGCAGCTTACTATTTTCATTGAAAAAAAAAAAAAAATTCTTTGTTGCAGTCACCTTTGAATTTCTGTCTGTACCACTGGGACAAACGCATTCAGTATCAGGAAGAGAAGCACTAGGAGGGCTTTTATGATACAGTACAAGAAAAAAAAAAAGAAAAGAAAAAAGAAAAGAAAAAAGGTGTTACAACATGTCCTGTACCTACTCTGGTAATAAATTTTTTTGAGGTAAAGCCTCCTTCTTTTAGAAAGAATGTCCCCTGTTTTCCATAGGATCCTAGGTCTAGTTCATGCAGAGGATTTCCAAACCAGCTGTTATTGTAGCACCAAAACACGTTAGGAATATTGAGCAAATTAATCAAAGCACCCTGATTCACACACCAAAAAAAAAAAAAAAAAAAATACCCAGCCATAGGAGTGAAGCCCAAGATGAAAACAGGGCAGTAAACACTGAATTAATTTTTTTGTCTCTTTTCCCTCAGGCACTTAGAGCAGTCATTAGGGAACAGTCCAAAGGAGCTGAGGAAACTCATTACCAATACGGCAAAGCATGGTCAGGGGGCCGTTTGGGTTTTGTTGGTTTTTTTTTCCTTTCTATCCGTTTCATACAGGGATGAAGCATGAAGAGACTTTTGGGACCTGACTGTGTTATGGAGCGGGAACAACGTGCCTCCAGCCCCGCTCTGCAAACTATTCCATCAGCAGAAGTCTCCGGCAGGTCGGAGACAGACTAACTTTTCCAAGGTATTAAATTAAAAGATGTTGAATTAAGTTAAACGCCCCACATTGAATTGACATTTCCCTTTTTTAATGCAAGCTAAGATTGATGAAAAATACCACTTATCTACATTAAGGGTCAAAATATCCAGCAAAAGAAGCCTCTGGTTCAGCGCGTCAGAGCAAAGTCAGTCTTACATAATCCGGGGACCAGAACGCGGATCACATTCAGATGATCCAATTAATGGTGGGATACTTTGCAATCAGCCAGGAAGCAAGGCCCCTAACAGATTGTGGGGCTGTAACATCAATTTCTTAAGTGCATTTAAAGGATTACAAATGTTAGTCCTGGCTTGAGATTGAAACACCTATTGAGGTGCTCTGAACCACATTACAGTAATTGGGTACCTGAATTAATGCCATTTCTTCTGATGGGTGAGTTGATTCTGATGGGTGAGTTGAATACACTGGAATTACGAATTTCTTTTGCTGTGTTTCACTTTCAGTCTTTCCCCCCCCCCCCCAGAACATAAATCTGAGGCAGAATATCTCTTTTTATCTAGATAGCTTTAATTACAGCCCTGAGGCACCCCAGTACTGTCCTAATTTTACCTTCTGCATTGTTTGGGTGCATTTCCTTTTTTTTTTTTTTTCCCTTTTTATTTTATCATGCAATGACATTAAGATAGGAATAAAATTATTTTTTCTTGAGGCTTTGGGGAGAGGTGGGAAAAGGCTGCTGAGAGAGGGAGAAAGAAAAGTCTTTCTTTTCCTTCCCATATCCCTCTTCCACTATGTAAACCTTTTTATGCATGCACCAGATACCATTTGCACTGTTTTACACCTCTAGAGAGCTAGAACTAGGGCTGCCTCAATTAGTCTTCTACTCCTTCTGAGGTCAGTTCAAGTAAAGGTCTCAATCATATCAAATTGGCAGGAATGCTAACTACCTGGGTATTTCAGACCATACAGGGTTCAGCTAAAGAGCTTTAAAAAACACGTAGCTGGTTTCAAGAGTATTCAGTGAATATACAGCATAAAGCCGTACATGTGTGCCAGAGAATAAACTTACTCACCTGGCGTACGAAATGTTTAAAAATCTGAAATAGGTTATGGCATAGGTTTGTTTGTAGGGCTTTTCAGCCAGCCAGTGTCTCTGTTAGACTGCAGTACACAGCATATAGGACACACGCATTTTCCTCTTGTATCGCACCAGTTTTGATAATTAGAGTTATAACAGGGAATTCCATCCATTTTTGTCCTCAGCGTATGTGGCACTGACATTTCAGCGACCTCGGCAGTGATTTCTCACTTGCAGCTAACTGGAATGTACACAACCATGATATAATGCTCACGCTGTGAAAAAAGGGGTGGGAAACAGAGAGTGGTATTTCAAATATTCCAGTCCACTCTGTACATTTCATTTATCTGGTTACAGCACATCAAGCTTAGATATCATTTTAATTACTCAGTTTTTTAAGGTCTATTAGTAACTGAAGTTATAAATATGCATGCAAGTATATACACATCTTTTAAATTTCATGTTATATATCCTTTCTGAGGTATTCCAACTTTTTGTCTTATATTCAGGATTCCTTAAGAAACTGTGATGCCACAGTGATTCTGCTTTAATTTTGGTTTTGCTTAAGATAACTGTAAACAGCAAAGATACAGGAGCTATTTATCTTCATTGCTGGTTAAGAGGAAATCGTAGCGTATACCTTAGGGGAGCTAAGGAAGCACAATGATTTAACTGGCATATGAAGGAAAGAGACAGCTTCTAATTCAGTAATAGAACTTTCTGACGCTCAGGAAAAAGCAGTTTGCATGGTTTTGTCAGATAGCCTTTTACAGTGAACTATTTTAATTTTTTATTTATTTCCTAACACATAAGAAACATCAGATTTAGGAGGGGTCGCTGGGGACCATTCAGCTGTGCTCCTTGTTTCTCTTGAATGGTTTTGCACGTTCCTTAATTTCCCATCCCCACTAATGTGGGATATTCCCAGAATTTAGAAATAACCCTTCTGAAACACAATAAAACCTACAAACTATCTCCTCATAAGAGGCGATTAATCAGAGGATAGACGTAGCTGCACTGTAAGGGCCATACCGTGAAGCAGGGCATGCGGATTTTAAAAAAGTATCTTGCAAATCTCAATTCAAATTTCAGAGCAGTTTTTGACTCATTAGATCATGCTCGCTGAAATGATTTACATAGAGACAATGAAAACGCAAACCCCAAGGACTAGTTAGCTGTTTAGCAGTGTATACATTTTATATAACCATTTCCATACATCTAGTTTTATATTCATTAACAAAAATTAATTGCTACCCAGCGGTCTATGTTGCACAGCACGCAGCTTCAATACACTTTCTAAATTGCTGCTTTCTATCACTCCTCCTACAGACAAGTCAAACTTTGCTGTCTTGAAAGCGTTGACTACCAATTTGTAGCAAAGCTCGTATTTATTATAGTTAGTGATAATCAACAACCAAACTTCATGAAATATTTGTCTTTTTTTAATATCTCAGTCATATTTTGGAATAACAGAAAACTTTCTCTCTCTCCCCCTTTGGAAAAGACAGCGTGATGCCCTTCGGACTCCACCACAGAAACACCAGCAATAACAGCTCCGACATGCTCAGAAAGCACTGGCCTCACTAACTTTCATTTTGGACCCAATCCAAGGTTTACTGAAGTCATAAGGAGACTTTGCATTGACTTCAGTATTCTGTAGTTCAGGCTTTCCAGGCAAGTTTCCCCCTTTCTCCCCCCTAAACCTTAGCTGAGCTTTGCTGTGTGAACATTAACTATGTTGTTATTCTTGTGGCACATTCAGCACGAAGTGCCTAGTGATAATGCAGTCCAAATGTCTGTCGTCTTTTTTATGGCTTGGGTAAGGAGTTAAAAAAAAAAAGTTATTTTTCATAAGTAATTAACAGAAATTGGTCTTGGATTTTCACAGATGAGTAATGATTTGGGACCCGATGGGGGGGCTAAGGTTCACTTTTTATTAATAACATTTAATGGATAAAAAATAAAAAGGTCTTTCCACACTCTTTCCATCATATTTCCCAAATATTTACAGTGTACACCTCGGGTTTGAAATAAGCCAGGGAGAGCTAATGCATTGTTTACACTTGGAATCCGAGGTGGCCCCGTCCCAGCAGGGCAGTACAATGTGCTGTATCTTTCCCTTCTCAGTACTTATCTTAATCTTAATAACTAGCCAGACAACTGACTCCAGAGTCCTGGGCTTATCGACTGGAATTCGTCACATGCACACAAGAGAAGACAAGAAATGCATTATATAACAATGCCATACAAATCATTATCTTTTAATATTTAAAAGTATGTATTCAAAGTCTGATATGAAACCATTTTGGTTGAACTCAATTCCACTGGTTGTTATTAAATTTGATAGCAAATGAACAAAAATACACTTGTAACGTATTTATCTGCAAAAGAGTTTATTTGCAACAGATCAAAAGGCTGCTTCTTACTGCATTTTAGTTACTGCTATCAAATGCAATCTGCTTTTTAAACATGCTTTGATATGGGAAGACTGTTTTCCAAACAGGTTAATAGGAAATATTTTTTTTTTTTCCCTCCCAAGTCTCCTAAGTACCAAGAAATACCCAGAGTGCGAACAGAAAGTCTATTGCGCCCTCACTGTAGGTCCACAACATGATTTCTTTGAAACAAGTTTATATAAGCAACAGGAAAGGCATTTCAACGGCATCCACCAGGCACTTGCTTTCAAAGCTGTCATATAGGTCTGAATTTTGGTTCTGGTGTCTCACACCAAACAGCATTCTTCGCCAGGCAGCAGAAACATGCGCGAACCACAGCGTCGGGGCTACTCTTTGCTGCAAGGCTGGTCTCCTGTGAGGGTTTTCGTGTCTTTCTCTGCACCGCCCCGGTAAGAACTGCTCGAGTATATATGCACCATGGTGAGGGGGGGAGTAGAGGCACCCAGAGAATAATGATTAGGAGCCCACTCCTGCAGAAAGAGGGAAGGGACAATGATTTTGAGCACAGACCCTGTCAGTAGTCCCTCTCCCTTTGCCTGCAAAAGGGTAAGAGAGAAGATGGATGCCTCACGCACTGACATTGTTAATATGCACTTGAAGTGGGCTTACATGAAATTAGTATGGGTTAACAAAGACGCTGTAAATTCACTCCTCTGTTTACTTCGCTCCAACCCAGCCTACAAAGCGTTACTCACGCTAAGTATTAACACTCTCAGCAATGAGATTCATCCGGCGTAAGACACTGGAGTCGCGCTCAAAAAGACTATCACTGCTAGTGCCAGCTTTTCCCAAATTTCTCTTCCATGTCAAAAACTTTTGAAGTATACCCTGGGCCAATCCTTGTGTTAAACCACAAACCACAGTAAATCAATTAGTTAATCAATCCCTTCAGGCAATCAATTAACATGAACTAAGAAATCCCTGAGCAGACATATTCTCGTGTGAACAAAGGTCACCCACCGGGGCCTTTGTATGTCTGTTCATATTAGTTTAAGCCCAGGTTTAGAAGGAGAAATTTTCCTGTGATAACAGTTCTTTGTATTGATGTGTCAGCACAGACACCTAGTCTCCGTGTGTGTCTGGCAGAGATCGTCTGTATTTTTACTCATGTAATAACTAGAGGCCACTTTCAGAAGAGGGAATCTGAGATTCGTGCTCTGATGCGGTGAGAGAGATGAGACCTCTTTCAGTGCCACCGAAAGGACTTTGCGCCAGGCTTTGTAACGGTACCCAAACAAAAGAGGAAACGGGGCTTTTTCAAGCATGCACCTTGAAAATTGCAAGTGCAAGCAAATTCGTGATCACCCCCAAATTTTTGATCCATGTTGCAAAGTCAATTTTTGAATCCATTTGCTAGGGTCCGGTTCAGTCTCGCTAAGAGCTGGGAGAAGCATGTTTTGAACTTCCAAAGAAACACCTGCTCTGTAACACCTGCAACTCCACTTTCTAATCACAACTATTAAATAATTACATTAATTAATAATATTTTATAGTTGTGTGGTAGTTACCACTCAGGGATAATCCACAATTCAGTGATAAATCCATTCAGTCAGATCTGTAACATACCTGCAACCTAAGTAGATGGGGTTACCTCTGTACATCAACTGGAGAAACTGAATTTTGGGGCTGGGAGGAAGAAAAGTCACTGATGCACGCAAGGTCCACTTAAAGTTCATAGTAAAGCAGAAGTTTCAGTAGAGCCAAACGTGGTGGGTAACCCAAATTCTGTGAAAGTTAAATCTTGAGTCAGGCCTGCAGACTTCTGCGTGGTCACCATCACCACTTATTATTTGGATATGGTTGTGCTATGGGGTTGCTCATCAGCGTAACACTTCTTGCAGATAATTAAGCTGTGTGGCACCCAGTCTTATTTATCTCCAAAATCTGCTGCAAGTTCAGTCTTCCTTCTGCATCACTCCTCTTCTACTATACAAATTGTACATTTAGCAGCAAACATGGTATCAAATAAAGGCTGGCATGGCTCTTCTAATCCTAGCCAAAGTCAGGGAGAGAAAGATGCCTGGAACAGTTGAGAATTGGCCTAACTTGGGAAAGGGGGGGAAAAAATGCAAAGGTATGAAAATGTATTCAACAATGCTCTCGGTGCTCAGATCCAGCGGTGACAGGGCTATAAGCAGATGCATTAGGCTGGAAATATATCAAGGTTAGATTAAGCTGCAGAGTTTCCATTTTATTAATGGTCTTCAATCTGACTCCTTAATAAAATGGAAACCATTTGTAAAATTTTGATCAGAATCCACACTTAGCTTTCAAATGCTTGCAACCTTTGGGTATATTCAGGAACAGATTTCAGAGAGCCCATACCTAAAAATGAAGGAGGGGAGGAAATGACTCGAGGTGAATCAGACCTTGAAGTGAATTATTATGTAAACTGTGAGTTAGGCTAAATGAAGAAACCATTGGGACAGCATGTTTTTTTGCATAGATCGCAGAGATATTAATGCTGGACCACTGCAGCATCTGCCACAGCGGTGTAACTAGATGAGTAAATATCTAAGATGCCTATATTTAAATATTATCCTCAATGGCATATCAGAGCCACTAGTGCATTGCTTAGAACTGGAAAGCCCGGATGGCCAACGAGCTGAAGAAGGAGAAGGAGCTGCAATTAATGCAGTGCTGTATCACTATCAATGCATTCAAGTTTCATCTCACCTGATGGCAGGGAACAGAAGAAAGAAAGGTTTTACCTAATAGCTACTGGAGAAGGAAGTGTCACTGGATAAAATAAAGGTGACAGGAAAAGAAAGTTCCTAGAAAAATCACCCCTCAGCTGCATATCTCATGCAGAAGGTAGCCTGCATAGAAAGAAGTTAAAGTCCAGACTTCTAACGTAAAAAGCAGCTGAAACTCATATTTAGAGCTATGCAAGAATTTCATTTAATAGCAAACCTGCCAGAAGGGGGGGGGGAATATCACAAGTGCGTATGCTGTGCTGCTGCACTTCTGGTACCTGAAACCTGAAGAAGAAATCTTGAAGGAAGTATTATTCATATATGGCAGTCCGTGGATTAACTGACTATAGGTTATGCACAGATTTCTGAAATGACTTCAACTAGGCTTTTTCTCTGGTAAGTGGTTGAATCCAAAGCAAACGGAATGTACTGAAAACAGAGCACTCAAGTTCTCCTTTTTAGTCTTCAAAGAGGTATAATCGCATCACACAATATCTCCAAGCAGGATCAGGATGTTAAAAAAAAAAAATACAAGGAGAAGAGTATAGTATCATCCACACTGACTTACAACCTTCAGTAAGGAGAACAGTTGCATTACCCAAGGCCATGGCCTTTGTTAGCAAGCAGAGGCTTTTCCTAACACTTGAACCTGATGACGTCTATACTAATAAAGCTTACATCCATAATGAAGCATGAGCACTTCCTCTGGGAAAGGCCCGGAGCTATCAGGAAGGACAACATGGTACTGTAACAAATTAAAAGTCTGTTTCTCTCCCTTTGACTTTGATATCTGCTTGGATGACATTTGCAGCAGTGATGGGGACAACGTTACGGAAAGAAGAACTTTGATTAGTCTAGCCAGTAGAAAGTCACCTATTATCCTAGGAGACAAATCTGGAAGTTTTTAATAAAACTAGACGCCGTTGCTTCACCTTACGCTTTAGGCTCATGGTGACCCCAACAGAATATATGGAATATATTTATTCAGACTAACTGAACAATTTCTATAGGTGACCCCTCCATCTGTTCTTCACAACTCATTTCTCTGTGTGCTCACGGACTACCTGGTAAATACAACTGAAATGCCGGGTAAGCACAAGTGACTTCTCTATACAGTGTGCCAAATATTTGTTGTTTGACCTAGGACAAAACAGGTGGGTTAAGACAAAAACCTATGTATAGTTACAGAAATGCTACTATTCTATAATCCGTACTCCTACGAAACTGTTTCCTTATAATCTGCATAAAACAGCCTCCTCACACATGTTATCACAAATCCTTTGGCGTTTTGGCAGTGTGAGAAGAACCTACACAGACAGAATATTTTAGGCTGAGACCTCCCTGAGATCAGGTGCACGCTGAAGTCAAAAGATACCAGGGTCCCTAATTCCCATAGGCCTCTATGCAAATCTTTCCACCACTACTTCTTGAAGTTATGTTGAGCAGTAGAATGGCACAGCAAAGTTGATGAATTCAAGTGAAGTTCACCAGTATGAAACAATAAAAAAAACCCAACCCGCAAACAAAAAGAGTACCCATCTCTGAACTAAACTAGCCAAGCAAGTCAATATCTTGAAGCTTTTTTGAGGAACTGCAGCTAGACTTAAACTGAATGCTTTGTAGTATCCACCTCATACGGAAAGAGAAGGTATTCGGCAAGGTGCTAATCCAATGCAACACACAAACTAGCAGTTTATTTAAAACAAAACTTGATCCTTATTGGGAGCCGAGATATTTGAAGCACACACAAGTAAAACTAATTTAACCTTTGAAAAGTTATCTCTGGAGGGAAGAATAGAAATCCCTTTATAAGATTTTTAAGCACTGCAATTATTGACGAGGACTATATTACTTCAGTTTTCTCTGATCAGAAAAAAAAGCAAAGCCACAGGAGACATCAGCAGCTGTCAGGCTGTTTTCCAACTGCAATGAGGTAGTTTACAGTGGGCTTGTGCCAGTCTCTTAAGGCCCAGTTAAGAAGCCTTTTTAAAATGCCTTAAAAAGCCAACTCATACATTAATCAAGTTGAGCCCTCATCCATACTTACTGCAATACATCAATTGCCATGTCTTTTTTTTTTTATTTTAATAAATTCCAGTTGACAGCAGACACCTTATTAAGGCTCACTAAAATGATACAATAAGTAAAAATTTTTTATTTATAAATTCCAGTTGACAGCAGACACCTTATTAAGGCTCACTAAAATGATACAATAAGTAAAAAGCTATTAATATTGCTTTTTTTCCCTGCTGCTATTGTCTTGCCGCACTGGTCTGCAAACAAATTCAGGCTGCATTACAATTAATGCCAATGGAACTCCTTCTAACGACTTCCAGCTTGCTAATTTTTTACGCTAATAATAAAAAAAAAGGTGACAGCAGACACCTTATTAAGGCTCACTAAAATGATACAATAAGTAAAAAGCTATTAATATTGCTTTTTTTCCCTGCTGCTATTGTCTTGCCGCACTGGTCTGCAAACAAATTCAGGCTGCATTACAATTAATGCCAATGGAACTCCTTCTAACGACTTCCAGCTTGCTAATTTTTTACGCTAATAATAAAAAAAAAGGCATTGCTATGCAAGAACGGCCCCCTTTTATCATGCTCGCATGGCACACTAGAGAGCTCCTGCCATTGTTCACATGAAAGACAATTAAACCCAGGAACATCAAACCCAAAAATGACAATCTGCTAACCAGCACTGGGTATTGCTGAATTCTTTTCTCTATTTTCTGAACTGATAGAAAACAATTCTCCAAAGACGTTTCCCTCCCCCTGGCCCACCCTTTAGAAAAAAAAAAAAAGTTTGAAAAATACCCTCGCTGATTTATGCATCTCTGCTCAGAATTTATTAACTGTCTGGGGCCAATTTCACTCTTGTACGTCTATTGCCTCCAGGTTCGAATTCTGGACACATTTCAAGAAATGCAACAATAATATTGTCCACATAGTTTCATATTTAAAAATAAACACTTTTTTTTCCCCCCTCTGGTTCATGTTTTCCGAAACACAATATAAAATGCCAATGGCAGGAGGATAGAGCTGGTGTGGTAACAAGTTTATTTCTCCCAATCTTCTAGGGAGAAGGATGGAGAGCGAAAGGGGTCACAAGGTTTGTTGAAAATTAAGTACACTCACAATGTTAATTTAGAGTAAAGGTAACTTCCGTTAAAGGTGTTTTCATCTATGCCCTCTGTCATGGAGCTTAGGAGTCAGTTTTATAGCAATATTTTCAGATTTGCACCCTGCATTTTTTAATTTTTTTATTTTTTTTCCAATGAACCATGTTTTCAACTACATGTATTTATATAGAGACACAATATTATAGACATGGACAATTATGCAACTTTGTACCTCTAAGTGACTTTTGGCCAAGAGTTTCAAGGCACTTCAGTATTCATTAATTCTCACAAGACCTCTGAGAAGTAGGTGTTTTTATATCTGTTTTACAGGTATATAAACTAAGCAACAGAAAGGTTAAGTGCTGTTTCTAAGACAATGATGCATTAGTGGTAGTAGTACAAGTACAGCCCCAAAAGTCCAACTGCCACCATGAAGATGCCTCAGAAACTTTGACAAGTCTTCAGCTCAACATAACACTGAAGCACATACTTACGATGCATCCTTATCCAGGATCTTACCTGCCTAACTTCAAGGACGCCCATAAGACCTCCTTGGCTTTTGTTCAACTCCAGCTGTCCTGATCAGAGGTACTTCCTTAACCTAAGTCTATATATGTCCCAGCAACTTGGGCCCCAGTGCAGTCACTTTATCCTACACCACAGTTCGTAGGTATTTACTGCAAGAAATTCAAGAAATTAGAACCACAGTAAATAACCGTGTTATATTCTGAAATATTCACGTTACTGGTAAGTCAGCAACTGTGTGTATATGCACGTTACATACATGACGTTAAGAAGTAATTGATAACTTGCTGATTGCTGCAGATTTCACATGAGTAATGAGAGGCAAAGCTTTGGCTGGAGGATACAAATCTTATGAAAAAAGTCCAAATTACCTTTAGTACCAAATCATAGAATTATGTATAAATACCAGACCTTATAAACATGCAGGGGGTAGAAGGAATTTATGTTTTTAAGAAGAAGTTGGGAAATTCCAATGTCCCTTTTGCCAAACAGGAAAGTATTTCCTAACCCCTTAGGCTGAAGGACATCAGGCCTTAAACCTGTCACTTAAGCAGGCCTGAATATTTCCAGGCCTCTACTTCAGACCAAAGAAGTTGCAGTAAATTCTACATTTGGGAGAAAAGAACGTTTTTGTGTTGTTGTTTAATAGCCACTGAGAGCTGTGGAGTGTTAAGAACATACCCCAGGAAAGATGGATTAGTAGGAAGTGGCCAAAAGAGGCCGTAAAATGTGCATTATAAACGCAATTCATCACATAACTGTGCAATTTGTCAAATGGATATTGTACCTTGCATAGTGTCTTTTGGGACAGGAGCAAAAGAAAAAGGCCTGGGAGATAATGGTTCTATTCCTGGCCCTGCTACTGGTTCTCTTTCTGACCTTGGAGAAGGCTTTTTAGCCAAAATACATAGACCGTTTTCTACTTCTGTTATTGCACATCCGACTTTGTTTTGATTAGGCTCATAGTTGCACTTCTAAAATCGCAGTGTCCTGAAACCAGATAGCTAGGAGACACCTGACACAGAAATCTGATTTTTAAAGTGTCTTTTAGCCTAGGGGCTGAACCTACCTGTCTTTATGCATAAAATAGGGAAGATAACGCTAACATCTTAAAAGAGATTTCACAAGAATTAACCTGATATTCCCACATATGTGATTAAATAAGTATGGAAGTATTTTATCGTTCGACTAAAATGACCCTAAAATGATCGCTATGGAATAGAGCAATCTTTTATAGGTGGTGCAACACTATGAAGACATTGAAATCAATAACTGCCAGATGTAACCCAGCCTGCTAAAACATAGCTACGCAGCCTGAATCAGCTGTCCAGAACTGCTCTCTATTAGTTAATGGGTCGGATATTTGCTGGATATGAAATACCTTCTTAGCCATTAACCAGTGGGTTGGACTATGTGAACATTGAGCACATGATCCTTGCCTATTACTCCTGGAAAAGGAAATTTTTTGTTGTGGCAACCCAAGGAATAAAGTCTGCAGTGCTTCCCACACTGGATGCACCTCAGTGGCTGTGGGAACAAGGACAGAGAAACCTGCTGGAAGCAGCTCTGCTGCTTTAAGGTGTCGTTGCCCTCCGCTGTTGACCAGCAGTCTTTCAGTGCAGCCTCACCAGCTGCTCACAAGGGCACTCCAGTTCGCTCCAGTACAACCTTCAGCAGCTTCACTCACTGCACCCACTCCCAGAGTAGGAAAGCTCACGTTCTCTCTCTCTGTGAAGGCACGAACCTCTTTAATTGCTCCAGTTAGACCCACAATGGCTTGTTTGGTTATGCTCCATCCAAACACATACTATTTTGGCCCCAATAAACACAGTTACTATCATCCGTCTCCAACTTACACTACTTTTCTGAGGTGCCAGCTGGGATGTCCCTTCAGCTCGGCATTTGTGATAAGGACAGATACACCTGCATTAAGTACACTGAAAGATCCTTTTGCATCTCGATAAGACCCATGGAGCAGCCTGTGACCTGTCTGCCTCAACGCTTGTGAAGGAGCCAAGAATCACTGGGTAATTTTCATAGGTGAGGAGGCTGCCGTGCTGATCTGGCCCACTGTGTGCTTAGTGGACAGCTTGACCCAGGAGATAGCTACATTCATGTTCCACCTGCACCTACCCTTGTCTGCCACCTGTGTAGACAAAGGCCTTTCCTTTTTTCTCTGTGATAGAGACTTCAGCTCTACAGCAGAGTGCAGGCTTTCACTCCACATGAGCCAGCTGCTTTACGAGTGGCAATTGCGTGCAGGGGCTGCATGTAAACCACTGCCGTTCCTCAACACAGCTTGCTGGGATTTAAAAGGGAAAAAAAAAAAACCAAAACTCAATTTTGCTGTTTTTTTCTGTCTCCCCCCCCGAAAAGACAAAACAAATTAAAAGTAATAAAAACATCCATTTCTTTTTGTACAGTTACACGTGCACTGGATTTGGCTCATTTAGACACGGCATCTGAGCCAACTTAGATGTGACATCCGAGAAAATTATACAACTCCCCCAAGTTGGGGGGGGGGAATCAAAGGCAAACATTTTTTTTATTGACAACATACCAAGTTTGCAGCTCATTTGAGCCCTATATAAAGTGTAAGATAACACCCCTGAATTGATACTGCTGAAATTGGAAGCCAACTTTCAATTAATATGATCACAAAAGAAAAATAAAGAAATAAAATTAACAGGTCTGACATCACAGCCAAATTTTAGCATTGCTTAAACTGGTGTCAATCAATAATAAACCCGTAGAGGTACTCTAAATTAATGCAGATGGAAACTGAAAGTAGACAAAACCCATACTGACTGTAATGAAATTGCTTATTGATAGTGCTTCACTTACTGTCCAAATAAAAGCGGAGTATATGACCAAATTGTTTTACACACATTCCTCTCCTTTTAATTACAGTGTAAGAGCAGCAATTGTTATCTCTTCTATCAACTTACTTAGATTTATAATATGGCTTGCTCCCCACACTTAAGACAATATAACCTTACACCAAGGCAATATTATAGTGCCACATCCTGTATCCTAGCAACGGTTTAGGGCTTGCATTTGATGTCAAAATAATGGGTCCTGCTTAATCTCTTGGTTTTTTGAAGTAGGGGGTCAAACACTGAAATCTAGGAGTTGGGAAAAAAAATTACCGAAGAGCATTCTAAGAGCACACCTATGAGGTACATGTTTATATATACATGTGCACACACTGATGCGTATGGGTAAATAGATAACCGCATGTGTACACAAAATAGATGGTCTAGTTTTTGTCTTTAAATTGTTTAGACAGGAGTGAAAGCTGAGAAATGGAATGATGTATATCACTTTCAAGATATCAGAGGCTTTTAACAAATACAATCTTCCTCCTGTTTTTATCAGTTTGCTGTCTTCTGTAAGTTAAAGAGGAAGAAACATCTGACTTATGGTCCCAGTTTTAACTCATCTAAATTTGATCCTATCACCATATTAAAAGAAAAAAATATTCCTGTCTCTAATTTCTTGTGCCTTTCCTGTTTCCTTTAAAAGATTTGGTTAAAACATACTGATTAAGTGATCTACCTCCTCGTGACATTCACCAAGCTATGACACAGCTGAGACTTATCTGTATTTGACTATTCAAAACATTGTGATGGAAAAATCCAAATGGCTTGGTTTGTAGCAGCATCAGGGATATAGGGCGGTAACCAACAACAGCGACCAAATAGAAGGATGCTATTGAGTATCTCTGATTCAGTTTGGAGACTGGAAAGCACTTTGAAAGAGTAGGATCCAAGTCTGGGTGGCTGTCAGAGAGGCATATATGTATATATGCACGTGTATGTATACTACTTTTGCAGGAGAAGAGATGCAAGACTGAATCTACAGTTTTAAAGGCTGAGGAAAAGTGAAAAACTGACAGCCATGCTATTATAATCTTCCCCAGGTAATCCAATCCTCCCTTCTATATGCACAAGTGTCATTCTTACTTTTAATGCCCCTGGGAACAAGTGAACCAGGTAGGGGAACGGAGCATCAGCTGTCCCACGAGCAACAAGTAAATAGGCCTTTGTTGAACTAGTAGGTTTCTAAACACGGCTGGTATTCAAACACGCTGGGTAGGCTCGGGGCTATTTGCTCTTCTTTGCCCCCGAGGCCTTGACAGAACAGAAGAAAGAAAGATTGTTTCAAATTGTCTTTCATTTTCTCTACACATCAGTTAAAAATACACAAGGAAAAATCTTTCCCCTTGTAAAATTGTGGTGAGCGTACAAGCCAGCAGAAGGTTTTGTACGGCAGTGGCTGTTCGTCCAGCAGCTACGTTAACAAACCTTCAAACGCCCGCAGTACCACAGCTTTGCCTTCCCTCGCTGTACCCCACTAATCCAGCCCCTCGGGAAGAGCCAGATAAAACAGGCAGCCCCTGGAGCATGTCCGCAACGTCAACTAACCCCGGCTCAGTGGGACCAGCTGAGACAGAAGAAATCGGAGGAGCCGCACTTGGGTGCCTGGTACAAAGAGAGATCCACAGCGCAAGAAGAAAAACACTGCTCATAGGAGAGCGATTTCTTTTTGTTATCCACAATATTTTACTTCTAGCTGCAAACCCAGAGCTTGAAAGGATCCTCGCTAGCTCTGTTTATTTATTTAAACCAATTCTTGCAGCCCTTCTTCTCTCTAAACAATACCGAGGTGAAGAGTTTACAGGAGCACGTTGTCCAGAGTTCAACTGTTCGGCAAGCGCTTCGCTCCAGCTCTAACGAAAGCCAGCACCCAGTCTGGGAGCCTTCCCCATCTTTCTCTCTTTAAGGAAACTGTTTACTGCGTAGGTACATGCACACAACTATTCACCTCTGCAATTGTCATGGCAGCCATTCTCTGACGGATATTATTATCCCCTGAAGATGCTGCGTGGACAACCCTATCCCCTGCTAGGCTGTCCTAGTTTTATAAACTGCAAATCTGGTCAGCTTACTCTACGGGAGGAAAAAAAAAAATACAAATAAAGCTGTTTTAAAAGGACAGCTGCTGCTACACTGCTGCACTAATGCAGCCCCAGCAGAGGGAAGGCACCGTCCCTCTTTTTCTGCGGGTCCTTTCTTCCCCCTGCAATGACACCGCCACCACCACTGAGGCACTGGGAGCCCTGCCACAGGCTTTACTGGGCAACAAAACAGGGCCCAGCAGCAATTCTTCCCCAAGTCCTGCAGCAAATGGGAGGTAGGTTGGGAAGGAGGGTCAAGTCCCTCCATGCCCCAGCTTCCCTCCCAGCCAATGCTGTTGCAAGAAAGCGCTTTGAATTTAGGCAACACTTCAGCTTGTGCTGAGTCACATTAAAGATGAGCACGGCCTCGCGTGGCTGCCTGAACTGAGCTCAGCCTAAGCATGAGCCTGAGTACTGTCTTGAAATGAAACTCAAAACAACAGGAGAGAGAAATGCAAAGCAAAGTGTCAGTTAAAGTATTTTTTCTTCTCCAGAGCTATGTGATCCAACACAGCTTGGCAGAAAATAAAAACCAAAAAAAAGAGGTGCTTACAATGCATTTTTCAAAGGGGACCACTGCAAAAGAAACTGTGATCAAATCACCATTGTTGTATGAACATGGGTCTTGCATACAAAAGCATTTGTGTGTGTTCTAAAGAATTAAAAAAAAAAAACCCAAATAAAACGAAAAACAAAACCGCACATCTTGCTTAGATACTCATTTTTGACCCAGGAAAATTCCCTTCACAGTTCCTGGCACTGGAGGCCAAATACTCCCCTTGATCCATGTGCAACAGAAGACTTGCAAATTGGGGAACTATGTAGGTTTTCCATCCTGGTGTCATATAAGCTCATTTTACATTTTCATTAGACAGGCAAAATTAAAATGAGAGGCAGGTAAGGAGAAAACACAACCATTAAAAAATGGTCTGACATATAGGTAGGAGGTTTGCCAGCCAGCTTCTAAACAGGTAGTTTGTTTAATCCCCCGGCACACCCCTGCCTGAAGTAATTCGTCCACTTTTTTGGTTTTGTGGTGTTTGTTTTTTTTTTTTCCTTTAGTTTTAGCTAGGTTTATTTTTAATAAAGTAAATAAATCTTATTGACCCTGCAACAAGTCTATTCCAAATTTTGTTGGTTAATTGCCATTAGCCACACAAAACACACTGAAGGGTTTCTCTTCCTTGGCCGGATGAACAAAACTCTGTAGACAGGGCAAGAATATTCAAAAAGCAGTGAAAACTGAAATCTTTAAAGAAGAAACAACAGAGTAGCAACTATGGGAATTTCAGAAAACCTCCTTTTAAAAAATCAGTCTCAGCCGAGTCACAGTATGGTAGAAACTGTCATTTTGATACATGCCTGCATTTTGCTTAGAACAAAGGGACAGAAGTCTCCAGTTGCTACCACACTAGACACAATAACACTTCAACATCCTTAAAAAAAAAAAAAATCTCAGGCTGCTGTCAGATGACCGGCTTGATGGACTCTACATTTCGTTTCTTCCAGTTAACATTTACAGTCACACAAAAAAATAATTGTATGTTGTGCTGATAGTCAGATCCCACACCATCATCCTTGATTTGCTTCTTTCCCAAGAATTTTGTTCTGGTTTTCCAAATCAGCGTCCCACCACATAAAGCATATACCAACACCAGTGTACGGCCAGCACGGGACTTAGCAATTCACTGTACTGCAGCAACTCATCAAGTAAAATTCAAGCTCATGTTTACAGCTTAAATGATTACAAAAGAGATGAGTAATATGAGTTTGCTTTTCAAGTCTTCGCTTGTAGTTTATACTACACCAGGAAATTGTGAGTTTTTAGGGTATAAATTTCCTCTCTTATTATCATCTGAAGATAGCAGAGCACAGCCCCATTGCTGTCCTTATCTATGACCTTCTGCTGACTTGGAATTTAAATGTCAAAACCAGAACACTGGTACCAAGTAACCTTCTAAAATGAAGTTAAATATTGTGTTTCAAAAAAATATTATTCAAGATCAATTTCAGCACATCGGCTAAATCAAAAGGTTTCAAATTTTGGTCAAATTCAGGTCGTTATTCAGATCATCACCAGCTGCTTCTCTAGAAGTGTCTCTGATCCAACTGGCACTGCAAATGCAAATGCAGATCTTACGAGTCTAGTCTTTCCTCTGAGGTTTTAGGCTCTTCTGCTTCTAGTCACAGCCATAAAACCTATGAGAAGTCCCTTTCCCATCACATTGCTGGTAAGATGCTGGCAGTGAAAAGATATGCAAAAATGCTACAGAATGTTAAAAAAAAAGAAAAAAGCATGGGTTTATTTCTTACCTAAGAACATAGGTAACCATCAGTGAGTGGTAGATTGCTTAACTTCATTACACAGACACTTTTTATGTTTTGTTTGCAATTATTTTAAATGCATTATTGAAACCGACAGTCATGCTGACATTACTCCCTGCTACCACACTCTTACTGTAGCTACTCATTATAAGCAAAAAGAGGGGAAAAAGCCTATGATAGTAATTTGTGACCTTAGGGGAGCCCAGGTATGGAAAAGAATTCATAAAAAAAAAAAAAAACACGATTAAATTTTTTGCCAGTCTTTTGAAGGGAACACATCTGTATTGCATCAGATACAGGTACCAGTCTATGAAACGCCAGGTAACGGCAAGCAATGCAAATATTCATGACCATCTACTGCAATTCCTTCTGCAGACTGTAAGCTCCAGAATGCTAATTTCAATTGATGTGCAGACATGTAACTTATCTGGTGGTGTTCATTTTAGTATTTATCTACAACTATCACATTTTGTAAATGCTTAACAATGCGAATACTCGGCATCTGCCATTCCAAGTGTTCTCTGTCAGTAAAAGGTTTTGATCTCAATGTGCTGAACTGCTGAGCCTAGTAGTCCTGCATTTATGCCAGTGTAAATTAGCAGCAAGTCAATGAAGTTAAACTGGAGCAAAAAAAATGGTGCAAAAGCAGAATTAGATTCTGATTTTCACATTTTAATTATCACAGAAATTAGACTTGAAATACGCTGCAGTGAAGTCAAGTAAACATGCTGTTGCTTGGTAAAATTAATATTTATACAATAAACTGAATGTAGTTAAGATTAATAATGTTGACTTTGTTTCTTTAAACTGTAACACATATTGCTTGACCATTCATAGCAGCTTTTTGTTTTACTCTTTACACATTCTTGACATAGTGTAGCACTGAACTAAGTTGATATTTTTTAGGTGTTTTCAAACAGGTTTCCAAAACTGTGAAAAGTAACTAAATAGTTGTATGTAATGGCAAGTTTTCATTTTTCAGTTTAACAGAGACTCTGGAAGATATTTCACTGAGAACAACTTATCCTTAAAGCGCAACACTCAGCTTGGTTAACCCTGACACACATGCTTCGATTTGCCAAGTTCAAATATGAAGCATCAGCTGCTAAATAACAGGCAAGCTCCTCTCACAAGCACAGATAAATAGCCCCTGAGGTGAACCTTTAGTCAAGCGATGGACCAACTGGAGGAAGTTCGCCGTCTATTGGATCTGGGTTACCATTCATTACACGTCTTGCTGCTTGTCTGTGAACTCTCTGCAAGACAAGACTTCATTTAATATGTAGGCAGAACAACTAATTAGCAGCTTTTTTCCTCCGACTAATACAATTCCTTTCTAGCTGCTCCATAAAGAAGATTCAGTGAAACACCTCTGTGAAAGCAGTGGAATTCCAGGTAGTTATGGTGACGAATTTCATTGTGAATGAGGATCAATGCCCCATACTACTTTGAATAGTAATTTCTTAATTCTTATTCAAATCCGGCCAGCAAGATAATATAACTTGAACTGAATTGGCCATGTGATCCTGATGGCATCCCATTAATGGGCTGTTCACTTAATTTATGTAATTTTAAAAAATTAAATAGTCATATTTTAAATCCCTACTGCAGTCCTTCAGATTGAATGTACATGTTTAAAAGTTATAGTATCTTTATAAATCAGTATGTCTGCACTTCTTAGTTTGTTGACTGAACTTTCCCAAAGTTTTAATTCATATTCCCTCATCTCTCTCTCTTCTGCCTGTGGGAACATTGTGAAATCCCAGCATCAAGCTGTTTCATACCCATTTACTAGCCATGTTATGTGCCACAGAACACCCCCCCCCCCCCCCCCCTTTCCATCTCTCCCCATTCCCTGTGCAGCTGCCAGTCACACACTCCTCAGTGCTATTTGAGTTGCAAATAAACCAGGGTTTTCTATTTGTACAAAGAGAGCATAAAAATCCAGTTATAGGGACACTTTCACTGACAGTCAAAAGCCAAATAAATCCTGTCTGTAAGCAAAACGGACACGAAGGCAGTTATTAATAACAAAAGCTTATGGGTCTAATTCTGCAAGATGCTGAGCCTCCTCCTCCAAGCCAACGGGAACCCAAGGTGATCAGCACCTCCCGTGAAGTATTTGGCAACTGTGGCCTAAAAGGCTCATTGCAGATACTCCATCATGTCCCAAGAGCGCAGTTGCCCCGAGCACCCCTGGGAAGGGCCAGCCCTGAGAGGGCGCGCCGCTGGGAAAAGAAACGCCCCATAGATCTAGGGCTATTTATAAAGCTTGCACTAAACATTTAGAGCCAAGCCCTAACTTGGCTAGGAGTCAAGGACCACACTGGAAAAAAACCCTATACCCTCATTAAGAAAATGCATGAAGCACTGATTTTTATTTTTGGCCGCAGTTGTGAGCATCGCCAGGGTTACAGCTGCTTTATTGTGGTTTCTCAAGAATTTCCTTGATAAAACAGGACAACAGAATTAGCTGAGCCTTTTGGAAATAGCCGCACAGTCCAGCTGTAAAACAATGTCAAGTAGCTGGCAAAAAAACAACACAAAACCCTGTAATACAACAGTAGCTACATCTCTACAGAGGGCAAATGTGCTGCTGCTGGAAGTTCTTTATTTGAAATGGGGAGAGAGAGGGGGTGGGAAGAAGGAGGCTTGAAATCTTATAAAGCCACTGCCCAAACCGGTACAGAAACCTTTTTGGTGGTGGGCACATCACAATAACCTGCTAGAGAAGACACTCTCTTCTAGGGAGACCTACGGGTGCTGTGTGCAGAGACATGCTACATGCACGTACAGATAAGGGAGGTAGACGGAAAGAGTTCAATGTTCTTTTCTTTCAGAGGGAAAGGCATTAGCAAACAGTGTACTAGGAGCAAGGGCTGCAAAACAAAGTAATAAAATCTTCAAAGTAATTAGTCTTTCTTATTTTACACCGAAGAGTTACAATCTGTGTCATTTGGTGGGAGAAGGCAGCTAAGGTACGGGACTTAGAGTCAAGAGGACTGGATTTATCAAAGACTTGGGCAAGCAGCTCTGGGCTTTTCCTAAAAAAGACGCCTACCCACTCCCCCAGTTTCTGCAAGAATCAAAGATTATCAATGGTTTGTACCTGCTGGAAAGACGAAGAGCGGGGGAGCTTCCACCTGTGTGTATGTATGTGCCCATTTCATGTCTGTAAGCAGGGAAGGATCATCCATGCACTATTATGTCCCTGAAGTTTTAGATCACTAAATTAAATTATTGCTGTAAAGGCAATGAAATGTCCAGACAAGGATATTATATCACATTGCATATTAATTTCAGTGTTCATATTTTTATACTATTCTTCCCGCATTTTTCGATTAGGAAAGAGAAATTTCCTGCCCGTCCCTCAGTTTAAATTTGGAAATGCTGACAAACACGCTGAACAGTTAGAGGAGCTGGCTACATGGGAAAAGCTACAAAGAAGTGCACTAGTTATTTCCTACTACGTATCTTTGCAGGCAAAGCTCACAAAGGAAGCGGAAGAAAACTTCTGTGGCTAAAGTAGAAAGGGAAGTAAGGTAGCTCACCACTGACTGCATACTAATCCTGCACATCAGGAGCCAATATCTGTTTAACTTCAGAGTAAGTTTCCATGTAAAAATTTAATATTCCTTCACAAGTCAAATTCTCTCATACATGAGTACTCTTCATAGATATACTAAGAAAGATTATTGTTGTATATAATCACAACTATCAACCCCAGGATTATTTCACCTGGGACTTTTTCCATCCCTGCCTGTTTGACTTACCTATATGGTGTCAGCTGTTAGACTGAACACCATGAGAGGTGGGGAACACCTTTAGCTATAGAATGACTGACATAATCAAGACCAAACCAGGTTAGCTACTATGTCCCCAGTAGTCTAAGTGTTGAATAATAAAAGTCTTCTCTCAGACCAAGTGGTAACCTAATACCCGTATTTAAAAAAAAAAGACACAGAAACAGTGGTTTCATTTGTCATGTACAAGTAGAGAAAACAGGGCACTCGGCTGGAACCCAGAAGATATGAATTACGGCTAATATTTTCAAAATTGTCTAAGGTCTAGATAATTAAATTAACTCAGGCATAGCTCACTCAACATCATGGTGTCTGGATTTCTTTTAAACATGAGTTCAAGGTCCATGTTGAGCAATACCTAAAAATCCTTAAAATCCCATATTTTGAGAACCAAAATCCCATCTGGGGGTGATGGTGAACATCTCTGAACATGAACAGGGCCAAAGTTAGGCACGTAGGTGTATTTGCTCTATAGCCTGTGCTATCAGTGACAAAAGACGAGGACTTCCTGAGGACCATTTGAAGCACACATTGGGCTTGCCTCCTGGAGAGGCCTATTTCAATACGTAATCTGCACGGGGAAGCTGGAATACTCACCCCACAAATCCCCGCTTTTTTTCATAACTACACTTTTGAGAGAGCCCAGAGTCAAGCCCTTCAGAGCCAAGTTCCCCAGCAGCAATGCTCTTCAGAAAAATGTCTTGTTTTTCATTATAGTGCTTTCACTGATTTTGTATGTTTGTCAAACCACATCATTCTTCATATCCAATGTCCTTGCCTGTTGGTCTCATCTTTTCCTTTTAGGCTGTAAGTCCCCCTAGCCTGGAGACCATGTGTAAACTGTTTACCTCTTCCCTTGCAGAAGCCAGCATGTGCTTGCCCATCTCAACTCAACATTAGCACGCTCAGTGAATTGGCTTTGGATAAGAATGCGATAGCACACTCAGGTCTATCATTGTCACAGTGCTGGCTGGGAGGTTTTCATTTTGCTCAGTTAAGAAGTGTAGTATTTGTACAGACACAAGAATATATAAGAGATCACGTCTATCTTTGGATTCTGCAGAAACCAAGCCAAGTTAACTCTTTTCCTCAGAAAGAATATGCAGCATCCCAAACATCGAGTGAGTGAATGGAAAGCCAGAAATAGAGCCCTGTAGATCAATAGATTTGACTGAGAAAGCGTTTGCATTCTCAGGGGTAGAGATCATTGTGTTTCTAAGTGGATCAGAGATATGATCCTTGGCTGCTGTGAATGGAATGGAAACTGGATGCCATCAGAGGCAGATACGAGTGCTGATGCGGTGAGGTAATGTGGTAAGGAATAGTGGAGTGGAAGGAATGCAGTGCCACTGCCCTGAGGAATCTTAAAATTAGCTCAATCTGGTATTCAAATGCTGGGTGAGGGGGGAAAAAAGGAAAAGAAAAAAAAAAAAGCACAGCATTTTTGCAAGAGAATCATTTCTGAAAGGAGGAAAGGTGTCACTCGTAATTTCTCTGGACAATCAGCTTGAGTTGCATTTAGTATTTAGAGTCTGTCCTCCCCGTATGAATATAACAAGGTTGGACTGCCAACCTCTTGCCAACTTGGGGGTCAAAATTCCAGCCCCTTACACTGAGACATCTCCAGTGGGGATGGCATGCATGAGCCAGGCAGCCAGGGAGGTCGAACAGGGATGTCTGATCATCGTGCCCAGGAACCACCGCATGCAGATGGCCACCATGCGTGGGGCACGCCTTGTGAGCCATCTCTTTTGAATAGTGGCTCGGCGCACTATCAGTCGAGACCCGTGAGGTAGCTCACAACTGGCAACTTGCTACAAACCTGCCACTGACCTTGCCAGAGCCACAACCCTGGGAAGGAAAGGTAGGGCTGAAAACTGATGGATTATTTCCACTGAAACACAAACTAAATTCAACCTCAAATGGATGATACTTTTACAAGTATATCTCAAAAGAAAGGTTAAGTTACTCTATACTTCTGTACAGATAATATCAGGAGCCATGTCTGCTTTGAATGATATCAGTGGTAAGTTTTGCTTTTGTCTCTGATGAGAGTGGGGTTAGCCTGAAAATTAATATAATGAGTCTATCTGAGATGTAGCTGCTTTTGTGGGGTTCTTACGGCATTGATTGTCTCCTCTCTAAAGTCAAGATGCTACTGCTTGGTTTATTCAGAGAAGGTAGTTGCCTTTTCTTTCTTCCACGTGAAAGATAATACAGCTGCGATGCACAATGGTTATTAAACTTTCACAATAATTTCTATTGTTGCCAGGAATGCAGAGGATAAAGCATAACTCCAAGCCTACCTCAGGGTTACATTTCACGGGCTAGAGGTGGGAACTGTGAATAAAATATTCACGCTGCTGTCTTAATTTGAAACTGTACTGTCAAGTTTGCAATTATGACTACCCTAATTTTCTCCTATTCAAAATTACAGGGTATTCCTTACCCCTTCTGCAAGGTAAAAATGCCATAGCCATAGGACAGTCAGAACCTGCTGGTAGGCAATCAAAGTCCCAAGAGAAGTAAACGCACACACCACAGCTGCTTCTCTGCCTCACGCTGTCCCAGCAAAGAAGTTAAGGACTGGAAGACCAAATGAAGATGGGATCCAACTGGAGGGCCAACATGCAGATTTTACTATTCATGGTTACTTGGTACCTATTCCAAGGGCTAACCGTGGGCACTGAATTAAGTTTTAAACCTTTACAAGCATTATATTAACTTTTCCATCAAAAGGGGGAAAAAAAAAGAGAAAAGGAAAAATAAAACCTTATTAGGCACAATTCTCAGTGAGTGATATCTGCCTGGCACAGAGCAGACTGGGTCATGTCAAGGAGATGGTGATGCACCATCCTTCCGCCAATCCCAAATTCTCTGTATCAGCACTGTTAAATTCTGCGGCTATTCTACCAACTGCAGCCCTTGGGCAAGCAGAAAAGGCAGAAGTAAAATAAAGCTCTGTCATGTCATCTCCATGCATCACACACCCCTCAGCAGAAGCTCAGAGGCAGAGGTGCAGGTCGAGAATTAAATAAAATAAAAAGGAGGAAAACTTTCATTGTTGCTCCCAAAGGAGCTTCTCTTTTTATAGGGGAAAAGCCTTGCCAGGACTTTGCAATCAGATGATAGCACCCCCTGCATTGTTCGAGCACTGTCAAGGGGCATTATACTCAAAAGATAACCCAGCCCTTGAACCCCCCAGGTACTGGTTTTAAATACCTCTGATGAGAGAAAAAGGAAAAGAAAAAAAAAAAGCACAGCATTTTTGCAAGAGAATCATTTCTGAAAGGAGGAAAGGTGTCACTCGTAATTTCTCTGGACAATCAGCTTGAGTTGCATTTAGTATTTAGAGTCTGTCCTCCCCGTATGAATATAACAAGGTTGGACTGCCAACCTCTTGCCAACTTGGGGGTCAAAATTCCAGCTCCTTACACTGAGACATCTCCAGTGGGGATGGCATGCATGAGCCAGGCAGCCAGGGAGGTCGAACAGGGATGTCTGATCATCGTGCCCAGGAACCACCGCATGCAGATGGCCACCATGCGTGGGGCACGCCTTGTGAGCCATCTCTTTTGAATAGTGGCTCGGCGCACTATCAGTCGAGACCCGTGAGGTAGCTCACAACTGGCAACTTGCTACAAACCTGCCACTGACCTTGCCAGAGCCACAACCCTGGGAAGGAAAGGTAGGGCTGAAAACTGATGGATTATTTCCACTGAAACACAAACTAAATTCAACCTCAAATGGATGATACTTTTACAAGTATATCTCAAAAGAAAGGTTAAGTTACTCTATACTTCTGTACAGATAATATCAGGAGCCATGTCTGCTTTGAATGATATCAGTGGTAAGTTTTGCTTTTGTCTCTGATGAGAGTGGGGTTAGCCTGAAAATTAATATAATGAGTCTATCTGAGATGTAGCTGCTTTTGTGGGGTTCTTACGGCATTGATTGTCTCCTCTCTAAAGTCAAGATGCTACTGCTTGGTTTATTCAGAGAAGGTAGTTGCCTTTTCTTTCTTCCACGTGAAAGATAATACAGCTGCGATGCACAATGGTTATTAAACTTTCACAATAATTTCTATTGTTGCCAGGAATGCAGAGGATAAAGCATAACTCCAAGCCTACCTCAGGGTTACATTTCACGGGCTAGAGGTGGGAACTGTGAATAAAATATTCACGCTGCTGTCTTAATTTGAAACTGTACTGTCAAGTTTGCAATTATGACTACCCTAATTTTCTCCTATTCAAAATTACAGGGTATTCCTTACCCCTTCTGCAAGGTAAAAATGCCATAGCCATAGGACAGTCAGAACCTGCTGGTAGGCAATCAAAGTCCCAAGAGAAGTAAATGCACACACCACAGCTGCTTCTCTGCCTCACGCTGTCCCAGCAAAGAAGTTAAGGACTGGAAGACCAAATGAAGATGGGATCCAACTGGAGGGCCAACATGCAGATTTTACTATTCATGGTTACTTGGTACCTATTCCAAGGGCTAACCGTGGGCACTGAATTAAGTTTTAAACCTTTACAAGCATTATATTAACTTTTCCATCAAAAGGGGGAAAAAAAAAGAGAAAAGGAAAAATAAAACCTTATTAGGCACAATTCTCAGTGAGTGATATCTGCCTGGCACAGAGCAGACTGGGTCATGTCAAGGAGATGGTGATGCACCATCCTTCCGCCAATCCCAAATTCTCTGTATCAGCACTGTTAAATTCTGCGGCTATTCTACCAACTGCAGCCCTTGGGCAAGCAGAAAAGGCAGAAGTAAAATAAAGCTCTGTCATGTCATCTCCATGCATCACACACCCCTCAGCAGAAGCTCAGAGGCAGAGGTGCAGGTCGAGAATTAAATAAAATAAAAAGGAGGAAAACTTTCATTGTTGCTCCCAAAGGAGCTTCTCTTTTTATAGGGGAAAAGCCTTGCCAGGACTTTGCAATCAGATGATAGCACCCCCTGCATTGTTCGAGCACTGTCAAGGGGCATTATACTCAAAAGATAACCCAGCCCTTGAACCCCCCAGGTACTGGTTTTAAATACCTCTGATGAGATCCAACTGCATCCTATCTGGGTATGCCTCAAACATCTAGCATCACATTTGGTTATGTCTACAAAAACACCAGCTAGGAAGAAAGAGATAATGAAGAATGATTTTAGTCTTTTATTTGAGCAAAAGCTAAACATATGGATCCTGGCACCAGAAGTATGGAATCTGTGATAAAACATATGGATATCCATATGGAAAAAAGAAAAAAAAAAAGGTTTCTTGGCCAGAAATTCTGCTCTTGCATTTTTATCCTGTATGCACGGTGCACCCCCTTCCCTCTGCAGTGCAACGCTGCCTGCCGATGGATTAGGATGTTATAAATTCACATGCAAATTTCACAAAATGCTCTACTGTTATCAACTTTATTAGATTTACGAATACAGTCCCGCTTATATTTTTTTATTCTCTTAATCCCTTTCATCACTTAATAGCTCAGAAAGTAATGGATTTCAGTAAAAAGGAGAGGCTTATTACAATCAATCCTGTTGCTCTATCTCTGCTCGACGCTCGACTAATGAAACTTATTTTTCTTCAGGACCTCTACAGGAAATCCTTTCCTAAGGAAAAAAAAATGTTTAATATGCTGCTGACTTGTAATACTACAACTGTATTATTCCTCTCCTTTGGGTGTCCATCTAGAGGTTTGTAAGAGCTATTAATTGTACTTTATTCACCAAATTCTAGCCTGTAGTGAAACAAGAAGCTACTGAAGCTTGTTTAATATGATATGCCAACTTACAGTTCAAATGACTGAGGCCCTCATGTTAACTTTCAACTCTGAAAACTCAAGGAGTCATTTTGTTTTTAAGAAGTGAGAGTAATGAGGCCAGAAAGGGCATCTTTATCATAAAGTTTGGATCCTAAATAGCCCCACTGCTGAGGATCACAAAGTCTCCATCACCCAAGTCAGCCTCCCCTAAGATCTTATTTAAAATATGCCATCTTCATAAGGGTTTTTAAAACTGTCTTAGCTCCTTCCTTTGACATTTTTTGGATGAAGCAGCAAAGAAAAAAAAAACACAAACCCAGAAAACACCCAGCTTTCAACTTAGTTATTAAATTCTTTGGTAACAGGTAAGGAAGCATCCACAGATTTACTGCTTTAGCTAAATCTGCAATACTCCAGGTACCCGCTGCCTCCAAACCACGGTCCTGCCCATAGCACTTGGCTCGTTTGCTTGCTCTTCTCCCCATCACCGTTGGGGTCTCCTCCAACCTCACAAGGGAGGCACCAGAGCTCATCCCTGTGCCCTGGATTCTACCCACAGGTGTTAGACTACATCACACAGCCTGTGAAGCTGCCACCCAAGCGTGACAGCAGCCCAGAAAGCTCAACTCACCATGGGACAGCCAGCAAGCGGCTTGGACACTGTCTTGCAGAAGAACTACGCTTGCTCCTAACACATACGTGCAGAAGTACATGCGTATGCTTATTCCACTACAGAAATGGGAGGAAAACAACAACTTTGGTGTTATTTCTGTGCTATCAGTGAATCAGTATTTTACCATCCCCTGATACCTGTTCACAGGAGAGCAAAATATGAAATACCTGAATGCAAGCAGGAGAGTGTAACTACTGACCTACCAAAGCAGGAGGCCAAGCCAAGACACTTCCTCAAACAGGACTCCTTACAGTTCAAAAGCATCCAAGAAAATATTTTTCTTGGGTTTATTTATTTTATTATTAATGTAGATATTTGTTTGCTGTTTTGTTTTCCATCTGACCAGGACTGGAAATGGAAGTATCATGAGAAAAGTTAAAAATATCGTAGGCATCTTTTTTAGAAAGAAGAGATGCTGGATGTATCCTGGGAACAAGAAGATTCCATTTCCATTTTCCAACTGAAGTCTGCAGCACAATCAGGTTTTAGCCTTGTCTAAAGTCAGTTGACAGTAACATAGGATTTTCTACACTTCTATCTCTGCTCTGAGGTCAATTCCAGAACCATCCATGAAGGCTACGTGATGTAACCAAACATACAATACTTAATTAGGCAGCAGTCCTTCCCTACCCAAAGCGGTTACATTCTTAAACACAGGAATGACTTCTCTATCTTTCTTATCATAATAGTACAGTTACTAAAATTTAATTTTTTTTTTTTTTTACTCATGTGAGTAAAAGATGCTTCTTGCTTCTACAGCTCAAAGAAGGGGAATCAGGAAGGCAATGGCTTTGTGTGCGGATACATACAATTACTGCAAAGCTTGATCCTACAAATATCTCACTTGGTTAATTTTACTCACATGAGCAGCCTGCTTACATGAATAAAGTTACTCACGTGCAGAAGTATTTGCAAGACCAAACCCATTGATTTCCATTAAATTAATGGTGGAAATATATAAAATATGTAATTGATGAACAAATGAACTAGGATTCTGCTCAAAAGTAGGTAAAAAAGGATTATCACTCAGGCAAGCTCTCTCTCCAGTGACTGTTCCTGATTGATAGATTTGTATAAGGCTGAGTTTCTGATTAGTTCTGAGATATGAGTGCTTCAAAATGTAGGAATAAAAAAAGACTTTCTGAAAATGAAATGCAATACCCAATTCAATTAAAAGAAAATGCTATGATCTGTAATTGAACCAAGACTTTGGGATAATGTTATTTATTCTGAGCCAAGTTTAGTAGATGTTTTCCAAAAATGCCAGTTTACTTGGGTTTTATGGAAAAATTGACCTTTTCACCCAGAACAGAGGCTGCTAATTTCATTAATGTTGTTAGATATTTTCTCAGAGTGCATCCATGCCAATTCTAGTATTTCATTCCCCTATTTTCATCTATATTCCATTTGCATGGAAGTGGCCTGACAAAGCTATAATCGTGGCGTTATGCTTCCTGCTCTTGCCGTACCCATTGCCAATGCATTTCATTATTCGGACTCCCAGAACATTGCGGAGACTTGGAAAAGTAAGTGCTGCCCATCCAAAGCAGCCCTCTCCCTGACGGCCAGCAGCCACAAGACCCTGGGTCAGGTAATCTGCACCGCAAGCGTCCCAGAAGAGTCTGAATCAACTCGACTGACAGGAGATGAGCCAAGCCTGTCAATTCATACGGCAGCTTGAGCTCATCATCTGTATTTACATAGTTCCTCAATCAAACTCTTGCACTCTGTAAACTATGTTTATTATCCTTCGTATGGGCCGATACAGTTTTACAGATTGCTCTCCTTACAGTAGAAGCAGCCAGAGATCTATGCTTGATAGCTATTTTCTCCCTTAATTCTCCCTTTTAAGAAGGAGGCAGCAGTTATTACTTGCCAAACCAGCACATGTTCACAGAGAGAGTGCGGTCAAGTGGTCAGGAGCAGAGCTGATGTTAATTAGCAATGAAATGAGGAATGAACCAGCATTAGCCCTGAGACTAATCAATGGGAAAATCACTCCAAGCAGGCAGCTTAATGAAGTACTATACAGCTGTTTATTTTTAGTCTGTTTTAGCCTGACAACAAAATCCCGATTAATTAAAAAAAAAAAAAACAACCAACTTTCTAAAACGTATTTCCTTGTAGAGCCTTGCTATATCTCCAACTTGTTTAGCTTTTTTACTGCGTTTGTCTATACCTTTCCCTGGCAATTAAAAGCCCGGCCAGAAAAATTAAGGCAGGTCAAAAAAGCATGTACCTATCAGTGGCACGTGTTTGTCATTAGCCATAACCTGCCACCTCGCAGGTGGCCCATTCAGGGCCCTTCACAGCAGTTAACTCCCTGCCCCTCTGCAGTGGCCAGAGGGCAAAGCATCCCGGTCCCCAGCCTGCTCCCGCCACCCCTGTGTCGGGAATGGGCTGGCAGAGGGAAGGACGAGCCCTGTGGCGCGATTTGGATGAGACAGCCTCGGTTCCCTGTGCCATCACAGAGCTCCTCTGGGACCCTGGATGAGGACAGCGGAGCATGAGTGCCTAAGTACATTTGAAAATCTGGGCTTTGCTCTCAGCACGACGCAATTCCTCACACGCAAAACAGATGCAATAGCACTTCCCAAACATTTGCATTGGATGATTGCGAGTAAATCAGATACTACCTGCCAAGTAAGTCCCTAACCAGGACATCTGAGGATGACGAGCAAGCGGCCACCCCGTCAGCTTCTCTTTTGGGCATCCCTGTACTGCACACCACACGGGATGCTCTCAGGGGATCCCACCAGCCTCCTCCCACCCTCTTACTGCACCTCCCGTTCTCAACCCCTCTGTGCCACAAGCACTGTCCGATCCTGCTGCTTTGCCAACGCACAAAGCCCTGCTCGGCATTCTCGGCAGAAGGTGGGAAAGATGAGGAGAACCCCAAGGTGGGCAGCCTCCCCGCCAGAGACCCCGGGGCAGGACACCTTCCCGTGCCCTGTGGAGTCATCCCCAGGATCTCTCTTTTATCTTGTCCCTGCACCCGGGCCCCTCCTTCATGCAAAACTCAGCATTTTCTAACAAAGGTGGGTGTAACACAGTTTGAATATGATGACGGTAAAAGCTGCTGGTAGAAGAGGCTGGGGACAAAGCTTTGGGGGCTAAAGCCTTTCTCCCATAACACTACACCAGAGACAGCACCATAATATAATCTTGATTTAACTAGCTGAAAATCATTTCAGTTTAAAATACTGCAACTTTGAAAAGCAAAAAATTTGAGGCTTTACTTAGTTTCTTTCTCTTGAAGACTCCAAATTCACTTTTTGGTGCTTTCCCACACAACAACAGGACATAAAATGGCATTTACATGACAGTAAAATTAGTTATGGTTTTGACTTGACATTAAAAGCAGGAGTTTTAACGCCAACAGTAACATGAGTTGGAGACGCAGGAGCACGGCAAACCTCCTTGTGCACAGTCCCCACCCACCAGAGTAGAAACAGGCGCAGGTAAAAGGTCGATTGAAACCTGCTTTTATAGTTGTTGGGTTTGGGTTTGTTTTTTTTTAAATGTGTGTATTAGACAATTCATTGTTTGTTTGATCAAAGTCCTCTCATATGCTAACAGAAGGGTGATTTGGGGAGAGGAGTTTCTTAATCTTTCCAACTATAATCAATAAACCACCTCTGAAACTGTGTCAAAGAAAAAAGGGAAGAAAAAAAAAAAAGAAGAGAGTCTCATGCAGGTACATTCTCCGAGCTAAACGTACATATGTGTCTTTAAGGATTTTTCTTTTCCGTCTGTATGTTGCAATAAGCATCGTTCTGCATTCCTTTAGGTGGGCGCCGCTACCCTGTACCCAGCCAGCGCAGCACAAACTATGCGAACCGCTCTTCCCCAGGAAAAGAAGAAATCTTTCAACTGATATTATCAGCCCCTCTCTGACAAAGACAATTTCTAAGTCAAATTCACCTCCTGAAGATGGAGACGTTACAGTAAATGTATTCATTAGATCTCGAGTGACAAGCCTTAATTAAAATGTACTGTTTGCAAAACGAGAACCAAAATTGAAGACACTCAAGTACAGTAAATATATCTTTTGCACTGAGCAGAGCAAGACAGACACTAGCTTCCATTTAACACTCAAGAAAATATTAAAAAATAAATGCTATAGATATATTTCAATAACATGTATTGTTAGAAAACTTGCGACACAGCATGATATGGGGAGCACACATACCGTAATATAAATTCAGACAGACACCTCTGCATTCTTAAACGCAAATTAAGTTTCTTAAAAATTCTATTGTATATATAAAAAACGAGTTTTACCAGTTTTTCTTCTTTAGTCATTAATTCCACGACCTGCTGAAATAAATATTGCTAATGTTTTTCACTTCAATAACTCCATTCATGCAAAGCTCACAACGTTTCACAAACTTCAGTTAAACTGCCTTGTGGGAGAGGCAATGGATATAAAAGAACTGACCAACGACTAGGAGGTAGAGGTGGAAGATCCTACCTGTTTAATAGTACACAGTCGTATTACAAATTTCTCAGGCTTAGCACACACCAACATAGTAGATGAAAAGGGTCTTTATTTAAATAAAGCACACATGAAAATTTAAGTCTTGCTACAAAAACATGACCCGATTGAAAGTTAGAACAGCTCTTGCAGTTGATTTCAACTTGTTTATGATTACTTGCAAAGGAAGCGAGGGGGATTATCAAAGCCAACCAAAGGTACCTACTTGCAAGACTTGATTCCATCCAACTGTAAAGTTTGATTTTCAGAGCCTTTTTTTTTTTTTTGGGGGGGGGGGGAATTTTTTTTTTTTTTTTTTTTTTTTTTTTTTTTTTTTTTTTTTTTTTTTCTATTTT
>NW_008795039.1:416492-527833 GCF_000699145.1 Aptenodytes forsteri
GGGGGTGGGGCAGAGAGCCACTGTGAAACAATTATTTATTAAAAAGTACAGACCTGAAAAACAACATCACCAGCCAGGTAATCCCCTTTATAGGCCGATTTGATAGCTCAGGGAAAGCTAAACAAAGGCACAATGATCTGCAACCACAACAGCTGGGTTGGAAATTGCTGCAGATTGTTAGGAGGAGCTGCAAACTAGAGATAGGCAATGAAAAGGTTAGAAATGATAGGGGTTTTTTAAAAATAAAAAAGAAAGACAAATTACTCCAAAGACCATATTCTTTAAATCGTTGAAGCAAAACATGTTTATTTGATTTGTTTGTATGCCTATTACAAAAATGCTACTTTGGGATTCTAGGAACCCAGTCTGTCAATTTTTCAGCTTCTGCACTTTCATGGTTGCTTAGAGCTGTTTAATGCAAATACACTTCCAATAAGAGATTTCATGCCCCTAAATTACACCCAGTTAAGGGCGAATGAAAATGTAAGGTAAATAACTATAATCAGCCATATTATCTTTCTCTTGGCACCTCTCACTTTACAGGCATATTTAAAGGCATCTCTGGGGTCCTATCCTTTTTAACAAGCGGCAGCGTATTTCCTGGAATATTACCTACGATGCTATGCTGTGAACATTACACAGGTTAAAATGTTACCTAGAGACCTAGAAAGAATTGCATCTGTTGCAGAGCCACGCTTGTTGCCATGTTTAGGAACATCTGAAGAGATGAAAGAAAATTTTCAACTATGGGATGAAAAAGAGACTAAGACCGCTTAAGTCAAGCTTTCACATCTGATGCTGTTGATCAACACTGTTGGGGTGCAGCAATTCGAGGCAAGAAAAATGAGACTACACACTTCTGGTATTCACCGAGGATGCTCTGGAAATCACTCAGGACACCAGTAAAAAAAAAAAAAGTACAGGAACTTAAAAATGTTTCACTCCCACTGTTATTTTTAAGCTAATAAAACCATGCTTGAGAAAGAAAGGTGATCTGAGCATAGCTATTAACAGCCTCACAGTCCCTTGCTGTCTCCATGAAAAAGTATAAAGTGATAAGCAATAATCAAGGAGTAACTAATTACTCACTTGGCAAAGAAAATACAGAAGAATGGGAATCTTCAGAAGGAAATATATCCCCAAAGGCCTTCAAAACACATTTGGATTATTCTGAGCAAGCTCAAGCTTGCAGTTGGGCAGTTTTTTTGCTCTGTTTTACAGGAAGATGACTTTAGGCTTCTACAAATAAATATTCTTCTGCTTCAACTAAAAGTGACCTAGCACTGACTGAGTTAAACCGGAGGAACTCTGCAAGATAATAAATTCCTTCAAACTCAGATCAGTTTCGCCTGTGTCTCGCATACATCCAAATTGCTGCCATATCTCTATTTACTGGCTTTTTATTATCCAAGCTACTTTTACGTCATCAGTTTGCAGATCTACTTATGCTGAGGTTTTTTTTTCTCCTAGGAAGCAGTTTCTCCGCAAATCAAATTTCGTGCGGTCATTTGTCTTTTGTAAAGCAGCCCACAAAGTTCTCGACCAATTTATCCCTCTGTGCAGCACCAGCACAAGGTCTCACTTGACAATTTAAGTGATCCTTGCTTACCTAAGCTGTGCCAGACCCTGTGTAGGGATGAATTTCTTCCCGTGTGGTTAAAGAAAGTGTGGGAAAAGTAGCAGTCCAGGAAACAATGCACAGACCCTTGTTTGTGCTACTGGCATGCGAGGTAACCTTCGGAAAGTCGCAATCTATCTGAGCCTCAGTTCTCCATCCATAAACGGTTATGGTAACAGCTTCACAGGGTGAAGTCCATTTTTCGTAATCCTCAGATGAAAACTGCTGAAGAGGAACAAACCAGGATAAATAAAGGACTGCCCCAGTTAGGGGGCATCGGGCTGCTAAATACATCAGTCCCTAGGACAGGTCTTTCAATATTACCATGGTGTTTCTGCCATCACAGGGAAGCAATGCAATAACCTCCCTGAGCTTTCATCAGCTCAGGAGTACCAGAAATGCCTGTTGAGTTCCTGTGAAACTCAAATCGGCGCTTCTGGTTGGACTGAAAGACAGAAACGTTTGATTTCTGCATTCTGTTACAGGTTCAGGATGAAAGCCGTTTATTTATTAATTATAAATAATAGCTACATTTTCAGTGGAGTAGGGATTTGGAACAAAATATTGAAAAACAGTACATGTCTCTGAAGATCAGTGTGGTTTTTGGGCAGCCAGACACATACAGACCTACTTTTCCTACTCTCTTCCAATACCTGCCAGCTGCCAAGCACCTTCTTTCATCTATGCAACACCACTGACGCCACTGCCGGAAAGCCATCTCTTCCCGATGTCAGGGATGAAGGTACAGCGAGTTCCTGACACAGCAGTGCTTCACAAAAATGTCATGATGCAACTTCAGGGGAAAGAAAATACAGGTGACTGCTCTCCCAAGAGTGACACAGAGTAGTACACCTTAAACTTCATTAAACCCACTAAGTAAATGCAAAAACACCCCCAAACAACCCTTTCTTCTTCAATGTGTTTTATCTACAATCGTATTAAATGCAGCTGGAAATGTGACTTTCAAATATCTGTGTTTGTTATGCGCTCACCTAACCCTCTTCTCGGCACCTGACAGAAGGAAGCTGTACACAAGACTTTGATTTTTCTTTTTGAATTAGAAGACATTAAACACCCAAACTCTCTCATAAAAGATCTGAGGCAGAAGCTACATAACATCCGTGCAAGTAATGTTTTTTCCTACTTAATCCAGACCTTAATGATCAAGAGATATCAGAAAAGCGTCAAAGGAGATAAACCAAGTTATCCCTAATAATGCATCTATGTCTCCTTGCCAGCAGCAGCTGATCTGGGAGCTTCGTTCCTGCACCAGGGATACACAAAGACCTCAAAACTTAAATGTCAATACAATACGCTTGTTGATTCACTGGGAAAAGTAAGTCATTGTGTACTGAGTTTCTGTTACAGTTAGTGATGCTTTGAGGCTCCCAGGATAAACTCTGTAAATAAAGGTGCTGCGGGACAAAACACAATTCTTTTTTCTTTGTCTGTTCCAAGGCACGTTTCCTTTGCTTTCTGAAGGGTGTAACAGCCTATATTTCATGGAAATAGGGATCAAGAAGTGCTAGGGGGTATCGCCACATTGTCCCCAGTACCATCACACTAAGGAACCATTACCATCTCTCACATGTTGCTACTTCTCTCATCCCCTCCTCAAAGGAAACAACGCGAGCAGCATTTTGTTTGCGTTGTAAACAGGAACCCTGTGGTTGTGATAGGGAAGGCAAGAATGAAGTCAAACGGGCACTCAGTGCATGAGACCAGCCATGTGACTGGAAAGTTGTGGGGAAGTCCACGTAACCGTTTCAGACCATCCCACAAGAAAATTCTGCCTGGAGCACAGACTAACTCTGCACTGGCTGTAGAGCACTGGATTTTGACAGGTTTCAATTGATAGAACCCCAAAAAACCTTAAATGACTGAGATGAACAAACTATCACTTAAACTCACTCATGGGGTCCATGACCCCACTAGAAGATTTTTTTTTGGGGAAAAAAAGTTAACACCATTATTGCAGAGCACTGGGGGGGGAAAAAGTTAACACCATTATTGCAGAGCACTCCATTGTGCTAGAAGCACAAAGCCACTTGTCACAGTTTTCGTCACAGGACTTTAATAAAAATACCCAAGCAAGGCCCAGCCACAAAGAAACTGAAAGATAAACACCCAGGATTTCAAACGGGATTTAAAACTGCCTGGAAGCCAGGGCTAGGATGCTCATGGAGACTTGCGTTGCTGAGGCCACACACTCCTACATGCTGTACAAAACAGATTAGCCTAAGTGCTACTGGCTTCAGGTCCGGGGACACCAAATGGCTGTGGGCTGCAAGACAAAGGTATAAATATCTAGGAAGAGGCCATCTTTTGTCAGAAGGGAATATCGCCTTCTGATCACCTAGAGATAATGGAGATCATGCTTTGCGGACATCACAATGCGAGAGATTTCAAGCAGGCTCCTCAACTGCAGACTAGAGGGAGTGACTGCAGGCACATACTTTTAGATAAACTGTGGTTACCAACTCTTAGCACAGGTTCCTCCTCTTCACAATAATCAGCTCAATTTTAGAGGATTTCAGCCATCAGCTGTTCCTCAAACATCCCTTGATCAGGCAAAAGCAATCAGCCATCTCGCTGGCTGGCACTATGGTCCTCGACAGGAAAGGGCACAGAGAGAAATCATCTGCATATCGCAGCAATTTGGCACTTGCATCAACACTGCATTTTCAGTTTATTTAATGTCTATGAGTAACTGGAGAAAAAATATCAACTTTTAGGACCTTCCAAGTGAGATGCCTAGGAACAGAGGTGCTGCTTCACTGCTTGGCAGGTGTATCCTTTCTGAAAAAAGCCCACAAGCCGTTCTAGAGCACATAAAACCTGCCTTTTCCTTTAGTCCTTAACGAAACATAGCAGGGAGTGGGATTTTTTTCCCATCACAGGTAGAAGTTTTCCCACTAAATTCAATAGGACACAGATCATCTAAAAAAAGATCTGTCTCTTAAAATAACAGACAGGTAATTCTTAAGGTTTCAGAGAAGGCTTTAAGCCTGTATTCATGGATATTAACAACATTTCAACTAACCGAAAGCATAAACGCCATCACCGTAGCTAAGTATGATCTCTGCCCTTCCCACTTCTAAACAGCTCAATAAATGGCTCTTTCTTTTTCTGACTGGCGCTGTATAGCCCACAGCTAGTGTCAGGTCAGAAGGAAAAACACCACACACCTATAAGACACTTAAGCATGTTATAGCCTTCAGCCCCAATTCTGCAAGCAGTTCTGCAACCTGCTAAAAGTGGAATTTAAGCTGTCCCAACATAAAGAGCTACAGAAGCTTTGCTTGTCTTATTTTCAGTTTATTTCAGTTTTGTTTCTCCCCCAGTCTCATTCAGTTTGGCCTTTGAAAACAGACTGCTTATTTTTCTTGTTGCTTTCTTCTCATTTCCCATTAGTTTTCAATTCCAGGTCACCAGTACAGTCAATGGGGAAATTTGGCTGATCGACGATGGAAAAGATTTTTACAGCCAATTATTTTTTAAATTTTAAGATTCATTGAGAAATAATGAGTTATAAAATCATAAAAGCTGTTGCTTTTGTCAAAACAAAGTTTTAAATAAAGTGTTTAACAAACAGCTGCCACTGTTCCTGTAAAGAGTAAGCGGGCAGCAGAGGTAAAAGCCTGACACGGCCAGAAATAAAGTCAGCACGCAATCCTCCCCAGCTCCCCTTTGCAGCAGATAGGCCTCAGCTCCTCGCTAATCATCATTTGTCATTCAGTGAATTTTGCATCTTTAAATTGCAAAGCACACACTGGAAGCGGGGGAAGAGCCTGTGCACAAACTAGCAAGGCCCCAGCTCTTCCCTTCTGTTCCCAGGGCTCAGACACTGAAGCTGATAAGAGCAAGCCGTGGGCTGGATGTGCTCTTCGGTATCGGCATGCTAACTAGCTAACATAACTAACGAAGCCTTGACTTCGTTTTTCTGTTTGGTTGGTTTGGGGGTTTTTTGGTTGAGGGTTTGTTTGTTGGTTTTCTCCCCCCCCCCCCCTTTTTTTTTTTAAATTCCCACCTCGAATAGTGCCACTACACAGCTTGATAAAGAAAGGAGGCTCTCTATGGGTTTTGTGCTTCTTCACAGTGTACTTTGCAGACAAGAAGTGCGGAAGCCTCCACTACTTTGCTTTTCATTCTGCTTTCTTAAAAATGTACCTTTAAGTAGATTTTCTGTCCGTGTTTGAGGGGCTTCCTCTGTACTTGCTTAGAAACACCTTGACCCTCAGGGGAAAGACTTCGTGACCACATCAGGGCTGACACTCTTCTCTCTCCTGACTCTGCACCCAACTACCACTAGATGGATACTGCTCTGCCAGAAATAGGATTTTCCACGCGAGGTCTTACACTGAAGTCCCTTGGGTCTTTGTCTGGTGGCCACCTAGACGATAGTAAGACATTTCACAGCATTTTTTAAAAGACATATCCCAGCTTTCCTGGCCACATTTTATTCCTTTCACAGAGCAGATTTTAAGGACATGAGAGTGCTACCATGGAGCATGGTAGCTCCATGGAGCTCCAAAGGTGCTCCTTTTGACAACGCAGTCCCTGCACAATCAGCATCGAACTCATTGCTTTTCAACGGGTTTTGAAGTCCCCCGAGTAAGGAAAATCCTACATACCACAAACATCTGTGTGAGAAATGTAATCATATGAAAGAGAATACAGTGGTGCTGCCTTGGACACAAACCTCTTGCTAGGATTTGAATCCTGGCATATTTAATCTTTGTTTTAAAATAAAATTACACCTGTAAGAAAGGAAATTCAGAGAGCAATTGGGATATCAGGTAGGTCACAAATCTAATACACAGGTTTAAGTTTTCTATTTTATAACTAGGAAACATTTTTAAAAAGGTAGTTCAAGAAATACCTGCCTTCAGAAGATTATGTTGTTATTTACTTTTGTGTAGATTCCACTTGAAGCCACAAATGCTGATGTTATTTGTAGGAACTGATTGAAAGTTCACATTGTTTGCTTTGAAAGTATAAATAATTACTGTGATGAAGGGCATCAGTCCCCCCATAACAGCTATAAAAATAATAGAAACAAAGATGAGAGAAACGCATTTGAGAAACGCATTTCTGAAATCCCTGGACTGAAATTTAGTGTCCATCGATGCAGTTGCAAAACCTTGACAATTTGCACGTTTAAACTTGCCTGGGTATTTTTGCTTAGCAGTCAAATGCTAAGGAAGAGATCTCCAAGTTGGACAAATAGATAAAACCAGGAGACTCGCCGTTTAAGTCTTTTTTGAGTAAGTTCTTTTCTACCAAGGTGGAAGGAGGCAGGCGGCTTTAAAATCTGAAATATTTTGCTTATCTAAAAATAGTAATAAGTAGATATTTAACAAGCATTGTTCACAGGTACTTTTATGAAGCCATAGGGCAAAACTAGTGCGGCCCTGTGCTCACATGGAACAATTTATAGGAGACGGGCATGACTGCAGCCTTCATGCCACCAGACCAGCTAGCCTGCCATGGGTCAGAGTGCTGGGAGCGTGCTTCAGCAGCGATGCCAGCTTGCTATTTCGAAGTAAAATTTTTCTTACAAACCTAAGTGATTTTGGATCCCAACTGCAATAACAGTTGTGATCCCCATCAGACACTTCTCCACCCCAAAGCCAAAAAACTGTGATATTAAAAAATAAGCAACTCCCCACACCTGCTAACGGTTATCAGGGCTTAGATTTTTTTCATACAATTGGTTTGCAGATACATGATAACTACATGGCTAGTATACACTTACAGATCCTGAGACTGCATCAGCAGATCAGCTAATTGTGTTAATTAGCTATTTGCATGCGCAATTACTTGATTTGTACAAGCAGTCAAGGTGATCGTACATGTAAATTAGGCATGGATTTGCACAATTTACTCATCTGAAAATCTGCTATTCTACTTATTTTTAAGCACCAGAGATCAACAGCTACAGAAGAGTCTGTTGAGTTACTGTCTTTATGGTTCATACATTTACCAAGTTTTACACTCCTTTTGCGTCACTTCTGTACACCACTGTGGGCAAGCACACCTACGTGCATGGTCACACAGCCATACATAAAGAAACGTGCACATCACCATCAAATAAAGTCATGCAAAAAGAGTGACCTGCATCTCCATACAGATAGAAATTTACTTCTTGTCTCCTAAAGGTCTTATTTTCCCCCTGTTGTCTCTTCAGTGCTGGGAACTGCTGAGCTTAACAAAGTAAACTTGGTTTTACTTATCACAAGCTCAGGAAGCTCTACAAGGAGCAGAAACCCAAACAACTCTGATGCAAATACTCAACCTGAAGCCCTGAAGGCCGCTTAACGTTTAAAACCCTGCTGCTGCCACGCTGACTCTGCTGGTTAGGGGGTTTCAAACACAAATGGGTCATCTACATTTAACGCAAAGTTATACCATAGCCTGCCAAACAAATGGATGTTTATGCCATCATGGGGCTGTTCAGGCATTCCAGACTGGAGCACACAGCTATTATAAAAAGCAAATTCTCTGAAAACCGCACACCTCTCTCCTCTGCTCCCAAGGTAACATCTTTAGCTGAAGAGGGATTCAGGATAGTACAATAGGGACAGCAAAAGCTCAATGATGGAGTAGTGCAATGCAATCTCAAATACAAGTACGTCTCTGCCTGATTGAAGTGGCAAGGTAATCAAAAATTTTCAGTTCACCAGGGACAAAAACCCCACCAGTTCAGCCAAGAAGAAACAAAACCCATAAGCTGATGAAGGCAAATACCTACATGTTCACATCAAAAAAAAGAGCTTGATACAACATAATCAAGTAGAAGGTTAAAAACAGGTCTCCAGTCTCAAGTGCTGTGCATCTGAGTCTCAATAGCTGTGGTCATTTACAGAACTTCCTCAGGGAGAAACAACACTCATATTAGAGATGATAAAGTAATCCAAATGACTAGACTTTACGAATAGAGAGGTTCACTCTCTACTTCTGTCCCTCAGCACATATTACTGGAACGACTGTTGTGCTGTTGTCTACAGCTTCTTCCCTTCTTACCTAGAAGATGCTCCCCTGGCCTCAGGCAAACTGTCTGCTTTGGATGCACACAATGTAGCTCCTTCCATCTCATCTTCCTTCCCCTCCTCACTAGTAGTCACTAAAACAAAAGACTCTTCCAGCCAATGGTCCTGACCCTGAGGAAGGCTGTTATGGCTTCATGTACAAAAAGATTCATGTAGCAACACAACTGTAAAATTTAAAAGACAAATTACTCCTCAGTTTTTTCATCAGTGCGCTGTGTGGTGCAAGTGTGTGTAATCCAGTAGGGACCTCTGGAAGAACGTCAGGGCTTCACTGAACAATTTCTGATGCAGCTGCTGATCTTTAACAGCAGTTAACGGGACAGGACAAGTGCTTCAGCATTGCACCTGAATGCCCTGACTGATCACCACCACCAGAAAGGAGTCTGACTCACTCTCCCATGGCTGAATATTTATGCAGCCCATTGGCTTTAAGGACGGTACCACTAAAGACTGAGCTAGAAGAACCTTCTTCTGTATCTTTCCAATAAAGGAGCACATTTTTCTTTTGTTACATTAAACAAAGGAGGCATGCTGAATGTTCATGTACCGAAAAATTCTGAGTAATGTAAATACGATCAAAATAGGAGTCAAGTTGCAATTCCACATCCAAATATAAGTCAACCCCTTTGAGACCTGGGGAATACAGAAGAGCCAGCCCCAGCGCTCCTCCCTGGCAGCCCTCCCCAAGCGCATGTTCAAATGTGTTTATCTGGGAGGGCTCAGGTCAGTCCTGTGCTGTAGGAGCATCTCCCGCAGCTGGAACATCGGAAGAAGGTAGCACTCCATGTTGTAAACTGCTCATGCAGCAGGACTGAGAAAAAGGCATCTCCTGGTCACCGGCTGTTACCGACTACAGGAAAATGAAAATACAGCATCTCTGCACCTGTTCACCTGATGGTGAAGGAAGGAAAAGCCATTACCGAGTGACAGGAGACGAAAAACCAAAATCCACTTCAGCAACTCATCCCAGCACTGGTGATTAATCTCACACTCCCACAGCCTGATACACATTAACCAGATAATTAATAATTTCTTTAGGGACTCCAGCTCGGCAACTGTTTTATCAACCTGCACAGCATTAGGAGAGAGATGCTGCATTTGTGATCAAACTGCTGGAACTACGGAATGTTCTGCAGGAACAGTAAAAGCTTCAGAGCAATCTGTGAGCCCAGTTTTACAAGTAACTATAACATATGTGCAGAAATCCAGGCTGCTCCTTTGTCAGTGCAATCACCAGACTCAATCTGAGCAAGATCAGCATAATAAGAATAATTAACAGCGATGCCCAACTCCAATCCAGCCCCCAACTTTCCCCAACAGAAGTGCTTTTCAGTGGTTTTTTTTTTTTAAAAAATACATTTTGCCTGATGCAGTAACATAACATGTCAGATCACGCACTTTCACTATCCTTGGTATGGATAATAAATCAGATCCATTTACCTTAACACCAAAAAGGTTAAATATTAAAAAAATACCTGTGTCATGAGGTGTCCAAATTCTATAAGCCAAGGGCTTTCAAGTAATTTGGTGAGGAGCATGGCAACACTTAGCATAGCTCTTGCTAGCAGCTTTTTGCCATCCTCTGTGCACTCACACACCACGTTCAAGGACAGAAGTCATACAGGATCAGAAACCGAATACCAAAGTGCTGGCACCACATTATCTCCCCCAGCACTTAAAAATGGACTGTTGAGAAAAATCATGGTAATTATTCTTTCAGATATTAAACTCTCCAGTCTGTTAGATATATGTCAGTATTAGGTGATTAAGAATGACTGATAATTAATAAATCACATTGACAGAGAGTGACTGGGTATTATTTCTTTCAGCCTCTGAAAAGAACTAGATTCACAGTTCTGCCTAAATAATTTTATCTTTCCAAATGAACAATCTTGTGTAACTGCTGCTTGCAAGGAGATGCTGCTTTTTGTCAATAAGCTTCAAAATAATAAGTTATTTGGACTGCTTTTCTATAAATAGTTTATTGTTATCATCACTGTACAGGTAAGGCAATGGAGGCACATCACGTGTAAGCGTCTTGATGGAGCCTTCCCACCAGAAACAGAGCGGGTTCCTAAACAAAGTCTCAACTGGTCCTTTCATCACACAACTATTCTTTCACCTGCGAGAAAGCTGCAGCTTTTGGCTACGGCTCAGCAGAGTATCTGCCTTCTAAAAGATATTCTGCTCTTAGGACTCCAGTCCTGGAAACGCGCCCATGCAGAGCTCCAGCGATAGCCATGCACATTTGCCCACACAAGTGCAACTGCGGGACTGGGCACGTATCTGTACGTGCGTACTCCAAAATGATACGTTTTCTCCAAAGTCTGTTCTAAGACTGGGTTAGTAATAAAGAATGCATTTTCTTTTAGTACACAACATAGCTTAATTTGCATTTTCCTTTCATATGATGTTAACTGAAAGACGTAATATCGCAATTTTTTAATCATCTACTTTAGTATTTATATGACTCTGCTCACCATATTAGTTGAGCCCTTTCATTTTCATAGTGTCAGTTACCATTATTCCATTAAATTAAATCCTTTTACAAGCATCTTTCTATAAACGTGCACTAGAGATAACATAGCCACATGGTGAGGATTCGCAGACTACAGTAAGCAGATTACACCTGTCTTGATTTTCGGTGTAGCTGTCGGCAGAGTATATTCTCCCATCAAACTGCATGCAGATCTCCTCATTAAAGCTACAGGGGAGAATAATTACAGAACAGTACATTGCAGTTTACCAATTGGTCTTGCATACATAACGGCCTATGAAAGTAAAACCGCATCCTCCAACAGCTGGGAAAATCTTTAAATTGTTATTATTATTATAATAAAATAGCCAACATTTTAAACTATCCAATAACTTGCCTCCCATATGCAAAGCAGACAGATATAGGTGATCGGGTCCAAAAAGGTCTTAGACTCCCAGTCCATAAATACAATTATTTTTCCCTTCGCAAACACTCCATTCCCCAACCTTCTGTTCTACAGTAAAATCCCCTCCTCGTGAGAAATTATGATGATTGCAGAGTAAACCTTGAAAGCAAATGGGTGGTTTTCTGGATCTCCTAAGCCCTGCCCCTGAGTATTAAGCATCACATTCCCCCACATCCTCACTCCTCGGTGGGGAAATGGTGAGTCCGCCAGGTCCCCACCATCCTTCTCCCACCAGCCAGGGGAGAGGGGGGATGGCAATTGCAGCCCGTTATCTCCAGCCACATCTGAGTCTTTCTTCCAGCCCTCAGCACCACCAGTGGGCCTCCTTGCTTGGCAGCTGGCTGCTGCCTACCCCATCCAGATGAATGGTGCTGGGGAGATGGCAAACCTCTCCAGATGGTGCAAGAGGAAGCAACTCCCTGGTGTTTCTTTCCCTGGCCATTTACGCTCCAGGGCTGAAGCATCTAGAATATATTGAACTGATAGTCCTGTGGAGCATCGGGAAGGCTGAGTTTTCACCCATGTTGATAGTTAGGACATCTGACCTGCGTTTTTGTGTTAACGGATAAAAGGCAAACCCATTTCTATTTGGATGCCATTTGCATTCCAAGATCCCAATAGTTAGGACCCTCAGCTCCACTCAGCATCCAAACCCATGGCTTTTCAGGCACCACTATTCAATACCAGCTCTCACTCCTCACACAACAGATGACATAAAGGAAAAAGCACAGATACAGGAAAAGCCAAATTCTTCAGATAAAACAAAGTCAAGTTAGCATTGCTAACTTTTCTTGCTAGCCAAGAAGCAAAACATCCTAAGCACATATTTGGGCCCCAGCAGGACATCCTGACGTCTCCTACTCTGCTAAACCAGGAGTTAAGAGCTGAGGGGCTTCAGCGACAAGAGAGCATGCTGCTGGACCCGTCCCACATATTCTGGTTCTCCCAAAAGATTTTCATGTGATGAGAGACTCTGACAGGGACCCTTCTGTACAAGCAGCCCAACAAGCACCTTTTTCCAGCTCTGAAGGAGAGCACACACAAGCCGCCTTAGCATGTAGGACACTTACCATGTAAATGCATCTAATTGCTAGCAGCGTTAAAATCACTGAAGAACAAAATTGCTCTATGAAACTGTTTTCAGTACCAGCACTGCAAATGGCTTGCTGCTGCACTTTAACCAGCTGCACTTCCCAGACGAGCTGGCACACTTCAGGCTTTCTTCCAGTCTCTATCAGCTCGTTACTCGTAACAGTGATGCACTGGCGACAGAAGCTGAGCAGAGAACCAAACGGAGCAGAGCCTGCTTGGGCGGACAGCCTGTGGCCAGGCCTGTCACTCCTACAGACTGGGAAATCTTTGGGTTTCTCTTAGACAACTCCCCATCTGCAAGGCTGCAGGGCAAGGCAGCATCGCATACTCACAGGTTAATTGGCTGCAGGCTAAAAGAGATCACCCAGTCCAACCTCCTGTGCAAACACTGGCCATTAACTTTCACCCATTTAAACGCTGCTTTGCACTCGATAACTCCAGCACATTTTTTAATTAGCGAGTTTGGGTAAAGACAATTCCTGGACACCGCAATCACTGCTTACCTTCCTCAGAAAAACAGAAGAAAAAAAAGAAAATCGATGTAAACTTTTTTTGTCTCTGCTGCGAGCCTCACAAATTTTGCAAACTAGTTCCTCCAGCTGCGAGGTCCCGGGGTGGGGGCAGAAACTGCCCTGGGGTGACCACCAGCAAGGGCGTCCTCCACCAGGAGCTCCACAGCAAAGCCCAGAGGTGACAACACATGGACCCAAGGATATTTTGTTCTGGCCTTTACCCTGCGAAGAGGAGCCCAGCAAGATCTCCTGGGGCTTAGTTCCTACTTCAACTCTCCCTCACAGCGCAGTCCCGCAGTAGAGAAGTCAAAGATAGTTTTGCCATCGATTGCCACAGTAGCAGAGTTTAGCCCTTTGGGAGAAGTCTCCTCGACTTCACTAGTTCTGGACCAAAACATTAATCAACTAAAGCACATTAGTTAATGTACCTCGTATTAAAAATATAAACACGTCACAGAAACTGTGCTTTTTAAAGATTAAGTATTAGAGGTCTATAAAAATCTTTTCCTTCCACTACTGTCCCCTGACACTGCTGACCACGCATATTCAAATCATCCATTTAAAGGTACTCTGTAACAAAACAATCCCTAATTAATTATCAAAATATATTTCCCATGACTTTTCGGAAGAATTGTGTGTCCAATGTGTCTTTACAAAATACTGTAATTCCACTTTCCTGTTCTTACTAGAAAAAAAGTCAGCCTGGCAAATGGAGAGAAAACAGGTATACGACTACTACTGACTAAGCCAAAATATACAGGATTAGCTGGAAATTGCCAGGTTAGGAACCTGGTTTTCCTGGATGGAGAGGGAAAGGTGAACCATACCCACCACAGACAAAGGGACTGAAGGGAAAGGAAAAAAAATAATCATATCAACTGAGTGGAGAAACCCGTCACAGATATTTCAGTACATCAGGACTCTGACTGTGTATCAGAGAGGAGAAGCCCTGATCAAGTCACATGCCCTTTACTACAGAAGATAATATCAAAAGGTTTCAAAGGAAACTGATGGTGACAGTTTCTTCATTTGTATGCAATGTGACATACCAGATCCAAACTGTTGGCTACTTTTTGAACTATTTGTCAGGGGAGAGAAGTGATTATTTTCTTTTATATCTTACTTTTAAGAACTCAGTCATTTGGGGGTTCTTCTGCCTGCTCCATGTCCCACTGCCCTCTTTTTTTATTTTTTAGCCAGGATTCAAACATTCACCTTTGATGTAATATTTTTGCTGCACATCAGAATAGCTATACCAGGCTTCAGAAAGGCCAGAATACAGAGAATGAAAAGGATGACATCACTTCAGACAGGAACTTTTAATAAAATTATCCTCAAGAAACCTCCCTTGTGATTTTGCCCTGCATCTTCTTTTTTACTCATCCCATGCGTTTGCAATAATTCAAAGTATTGCCAGGCTAGTGGCTGTAGTTGACTCTGAGCCATCAATTACAAACAAGCAGAAGTATTTTTCCCTGTTTCTCACCGCTTCTGTCAAGAAAAGCGTTAAATATAATGCAAAAAGTGACTATGTAAGATCACAAGTTGCTTGCTTAGCCAATAGGCTGTATAACAGCTATATTCACATGGCAAATAAAGTAAATGAAGGACTTCTGACTAGCTCAGCTTCTTCATGGCCAAGACCTGACGGGTTTCAGCCCAGTGTTCCCTGTTTGTGCGCAAAATCTGCAGTCGCTCTTGTTATATTTGTTAGTAAACTTCCTCCAAAATATGCCCCTCTTTCCAAAAACTACCAAAAGCCTTGTCAAAGTTCATTGGTGCTAAAGAAAGGCACTCATGAGCCAGTGATATGTTTAAGGTAATAATATTCTCCCAGAAGTGTTGTGAAACATTCAGAAACCGCAGTAGTTGCAACCATGTAAGTATCTGAGACTGAGGCAGCCAGACACAAAAAAATACGTTGCAGCCTCGAGTGAAGGAGAAGGTACTCAAACCATGGGAAAATGATACAACACTCACTTCTAGCTCTGGTACAGCCCAATAGATCAAATTTTACAGTTGTATCATTTGTTTTTAAATGTGAAAAATATGTATTTTCAGTGTTTCAAACTCTTCTAAAAATCCTTGCAAGTCCTGGAATCATGCTAATAAAGGATGCTGAATTTAAGGGCTCAAGTCTAAGCCCCTTTCAATACAAGGGAAAAAATAGCTCTTCCAGTAATATTTCTCACTCAGCCCAAATATTTTTGAAGCAAATTGTTTGGAAATACATGGCTTATGTGTATGAACCTATTGAGAGTTTACACAGGTATTTATAGAGAAATTACTGCAGTATTGTCCTGGTTCCGGCTGGGATAGAGTTAATTTCTTCCTAGTAGCTGGTGCAGTGCTGTGTTTTGGATTTAGGATGAGAATAATGTTGATAACACACCGATGTTTCAGTTGTTGCTAAGCAGTGCTTACACTAGGCAAGGACTTTTCAGCTTCTCAAGAGTTAATTTTCCTAGTAGCTGGTGCAGTGCTGTGTTTTGGATTTAGGATGAGAATAATGTTGATAACACACTTAGTTGTTGCTAAGCAGTGCTTACACTAGGCAAGGACTTTTCAGCTTCTAGCTTCTAGCTTCTCATGCTCTACCAGCAAGAAGCTGGGAGGGGGCACAGCCAGGACAGCTGACCCAAACTGGCCAGAGGGATATTCCATACCATGTGACGTCATGCTCAGTATGTAAACTGGGGGGAGTTAGCTGGGAGGGCAGTGACCACTGCTCGGGAGCTGGCTGGGAATCGATTGGCAAGCAACTGCATTGTGCATCACTTATTTTGTATATTCTTTTATCATTATTATTTTCCCTTCCTTTTCCATCCTATTAAACTGTCTTTATCTCAACCCACGAATTTTACTTTTTTTTTTAACCTGATTCTCTTCCCCATCCCACTGCGGGGGGAGTGAGTGAATGGCTGTGTGGCATTCAGCTGCCTGCCGGGTTAAACCACAACAAGTATACAGGTTTAGAGTCTCTTAGAAAGTCTTAAAAAGCATATGACAATACCTTTAGTGCATAAAGCTGCTGACAGAAACTCCTGTCAGTGAAGTTTTATCCCGTACCATCACCTGCTCTCTATCCACGCAGCCCAGACCTTCTTTGGGGCTGTTGTAGCATCCCTTGCAGGACAGCGAGAGGAAGAGAGTTGCACCTTCTCGCCAGGTTCACCAGCTCCTCAGCCACCCCCGCAGGGCTTCTGCTCCAGCCCCGTTTCTGCTCAGAGCTACAGATGCAGTCCATCTGCAGCTCCTCCACTGACATGGACCAGAGTGCAAAGGAAAGCAAACGTGCCCACAGTTTCCTTGCTAATGTAGAAGCCTTGCATTTCGTTTTTCTACATTCTTGAAGCAACCCAAAACCCACACAAGGCACAGTAACGTTGCTGTGACCCAGCACTCACTTCTCCCACATGTGCTGATATGAAGACCATTACACCAGCAAACACTTTAAGAAGTGATTTTTTCCCCCAGTAAATTCCAACTTTGAATTTCAAAATCTGCCATTAACAGACAAAAAACTGGGACAAATCCCTTTCCTGGACACACAAACACATACTCACAGTTTCACATGACTTATGAGTGGCCTGAAGAGCTTGCCTGCACCCTGCCCACAAGTCACTATCTGGTTGTGCGATGAGACTTCAGTTTGATACGCACAGCCCCACAACAAGGATCCATGGTTGCAAAACACCTGTATAATTTATATTCTAACCCATGTTACCATGCATGTCCCTGCCAGCACATCAGGTGTCTGCTGAGGGTAACCCTGGTACACACCAAACCAATACAAGAGTAAAACTCTAGGAGAAATATAAATTGAAAATGCAAAACCAAACTAGGCATTAGGGATTATTATGATTTGAAATTACTGACACATTCATAGAGGATACCGAACCTAAAGAATGAGGTGGGGAGATCCTGCAGGCATAGTATCATGCAACAGCATTCTCATCATCCAACTTCTGACACCAAACTTAAATGGAAAAGTTACTCTTCCTAGGCTCTCTCAACAGAGAAGAACATGGCAAGGAATCAGCTTTTCCAAGAGTGCTCAAGAGCTAAAGCCTGGGGAAGGCGGCCCCCTGAAGTGGCTACTGACCTGCATTAGGAGTCTGACAGGTATAGGTAGCTCTTCTCACACACTCAGCAAGCAACCCAGGCTTGAGCAGACTGAAGTGGATGCTTGAATACACTTGAACACTTGAATACACAGTGCTGTAAGTAACAAAAATTCAACTGCTTGCTGCAGCTGCCCCTGCTACTGGAACAACAACTTCCAGGGACAGACAGACTCTCAGGTGTTGTTAACCAAGTCAGCCATTCAGGGTCAACTCACCACCAGGTACAAATCAGCACCATCAGGCTTTTAAATCAGGTGTTAAAACCCAGGTGAAACTCATCCCCCCTTCCCCAGGTGCTAATCAAATCAGTGTTTTACTCCTCCCCAGGGTGCAGCACCTGTGGCACTGGGTGGGCTTGTGGCTCCTGCCAGACGAGAGCTGAGTGGTGACAGTGACGACTGAAACTGGGAAGGACTGGATATATGACTGATATATGGGAGCAAGGGGGTAGTGGACAGCTCATTTTCCACCCTTCAGTAAGGCCAGTGGGTTTTCTCCCCTGTATAGGTGGTGTGTGTTTGTTTAATCACCAGGAGATGGAACAATTAAGAACTGCTCAATACCCTTCTCCCCCTCCCCCCCCGCAATGTAACACCTTAGTCATCAAATTTGCTCTATTGTGCTGCTCAATACATTCTATAGGAGTAGGAATATGAGAGTATGTCCAAAGATAGCAATGAACACACAAGGTAATTATTTTTAAGCTTGCTAATCACAATCAATAGTTTCTTAGCAAAACTGATGAGCTGGAGTTGGCTCCTATTTTTAACCAATAAGATATGCAGTCAAGACTTGAATTACACCATCGGGCAAGACTCCAAACTCCTAATGACTGCCAGCCAAGAGAAGGATGGGTTCTCGGTGGGTCTTACTCCCTTCCTGAGCATGGTATCAAAGTATTTTTTCCATAGACTGTAAAGCCAGAAGTGTATTGTAACCGCTGCACGACTTCACCAAAAACACCAAACAAGAATTTAACTCCATACATCAAAAAAGAGTTATACAGTTCTAAAAAAGCCGGAGGATGTTTGCTTGATTAATTTGAAGGTTTTTAGCTGTCATGTAAAAGGTAAACTCCTCGTAGAACAGTGCCATGTGCCTTCCAGGAGTGTACAATTAGGGACAGATTAATACAAGTTGAAGACTCACTAGAAAGCTCAGACCCTCTCCTTGTTTCTGTAAGATTTTTCCCTGAAGTAATCTTTCTCATGTTTTGCTATCCCCTGATTTTTTTAATTTCAAAAGCCCTAACTTTCCATGTTCCTGTTGAGAAACTTCTCCATTCCCTGCCACTCCCAGCAAGGTGTTTTTCCCCCTACAACAGAGCCTAAAATTGTTCCCAACATTCAGTACTGCAGCAATACTTCCCTCTTGGAAGACAGAACATGCTTTCATTTGTTTTGTTTCTTCTACGCACTGATTAAAAGCAACAGTGAGTCCAAAGGAGTAGTACAATACTATCAACTGTAATTGTTGCCTCTCACAACGAACGTGAAGGGGATCAGGAAACACACCCACCCTTGATTACTGGGAAAATATCAGGGATAAAAGATGTCAGCAGGGGCAAGTAATTCTTTTTATCAGCTTACAAAGACTAAGGTAGGAGAGACTAGCACTGGCCCTCCGTTTATTAACCGGATGGAATTACAGTGGTTCAGAGGTTGCATAATTACACAAGCAATTAACGCTCCCTTCATTTTCCTGTTGTAATCCCTCTAGTTTTGGACATTTTCAACTGTGTTTCCAATGTCTGCTGCTGGATGAAGATGGCTGAGCAATGACGGTCTCCATGAGGTGTCCAGTTGGGTCAGCAGCTCTCGAAGAGGGACTGCAGGTCAGTAACGCAAGTAAAGCAGCTCAGTGATAACATCATTTCCAGCCATCTAACACGACCAACACTCTCTGCGCTAGAAAGAGTGACACTGCTGTACGTGATGCAGGTTTTTGAAGTCTCCCCCCAACATTATATGCAGTGTCACTGTTTATTAAAGATAACTAATGCCCTAAGTCTTTATTTACTTCTGTTTATTGCTATTTTAGCAAGAGTCACTAGAGAGCAGCTACGCTTCTGGTCCACCAGGGTTCTTTAATCACTGTTAGTAGGTAAAATCATGTGTGACAACTAATCCAAAAAGCAGATTATATTTATTTTGGCTACAGTGGCTTGCAATTCGTTAAAATCAACAAAGCCTTTTCATTAGCCCCCTGCTGATGTCCTAAAAACAGAATTTCAAGGGTCTCAAAGCACAGAGCTACACATGTGCAGCAAAGCCGGGACTGACAGACTTACCGTTGCCATACTTACCGTAAAATCTTATTAAAAACAACAGCAAACGTCTTATTTCCTTTCATAAGAGGGCTTAATTTATGATCCCAAATTCCAAAATCACAATCTCAGAGGCAGGACTTCTTAAATTTCGAAAAGTATAAGTGAATCAGCAGTACAATTACCAGGGAAATACTTCCTCAGGGGGTTGTGTTGTAAAAAAAGTTGTTGTAACACTGTAAGGAGTGAGATTAGAGATTCAGCAAGTCTAAATATTAGCCTACATGCTTGCTGAGCCCCCTGCATTCTGGAACCACATTTGAATAATTGAATTTCTAGTTAACAGTGTGATCTTGCAACTCTTACTCTCAGTGATTTCATGATCTCTGGCCGTAATCTCCTGACAACACTGCCTCAGACCTGCAATCAGGAAAACATACGATAGGAATGTCAGCGTGTCAGAGAAGATCCAGACGAAGTTACGTGACATCCCAGAAGTTATGTGACATCTCACCTCCTCACCGACCTCTCTGCTCTTCAAACACTGCCAGGAAGTTCACACACCCAGAAGCAGCCTTACCATAACCACCAAGGGCCACCATTCATCCAAAATAGGAAATGAATGCATTAGAAGTCCATGTAATTGATTATATTAAAAAACCAAAAAGACACTGATTTACATCAACCAATTTTTTTCTTTCTCAGTATGAGTTCCCTGAGTAATGTACACATTTTTGGTCACTGCCCTCACACACCCCATCTTGGAAAAGTGACTTAAACAACACCCTTGCCACTGTGAAGAAAGCCACTCCTGACCTGCATCCTACCACGCAGACATATTTATTTCCCACGTCACAGCTGGATGTGGATCTGCTTTGTGAATTTTCATGTCTACTGCTGAAGTTTTGTTTGTCCCCCAAGCACAATCTTGAACATTGTCAAGGCCGATTATTAGACATCACTTCACACCAGGCTTTTCCAAACATGCAGATCTCCAGCGGTTTAAAGGGAAGCCAAGAGCGGTCCTTTAGTGAGAGAACTGTTCTTAAGCACACGAACCACCACGGCGCCAGGCTGCCCCTGAGACAGGAGGGTCAGTTCATCTCCCACCAGGCCACTGTCCAGCAGCCCTCCGGCCGGCTGCAGCCCCTCCAAGTTCACACCGTGAGCACAACGGCTGTCTGTTAAAGCAGAGAATAAAACCCAGCCTGGGAGGAAAACCGAGATACAAAGCTTTTCTCCAATGGCTAATCAGAGTTTTGTCCACAGGGAAAACGGAGCCCCATCTGATATACAAGTTATCGTTTTGGCTTTCCATAATTAAAACTATTGTTGCCATGGCAATACAAAGGCCAGTGAAAATATACACAAGGCTAATGTCATGCCTCTTTGGTGATACAATTTGTCGTCCCAGTCTGGTTTGTGCCAGGACGGAACAAAACGTGACTCGGGGAAATAGTTGGCTTGATGAGGTTTGTTATTTAGACATCAGATGCTGTGTGTGCTGTAAGACCACTTTCTCAGGCTCCCTAACATGACCACTAATCCTGTTAAAGTCAATAGAAGTTTTAAAGATAATTTCAAACAGAACAGCTCTGATCCTACGCTACTAAATTTCTCGAAGCACTATAAAGAAAGAAACAAATAAAAAAAAATGGAGAGAATGAGAAAGAATAACAACCACCAATCAGAAGGATTAACATACGTAGTATTAAAAGTAGATACGAAATTAAAACGCAAAAACCTGATTACAGGTTCAGTACCACAAACACTCACAGTTTGGTTTGCAGGTTTTTATTAATTTGAAACTGATCTCTATTGAGCGTGTTATAATCAAGCAGGAATTGCAGGTCACCCAGTGACCTCTGAATAGCAACAAGTAACCTGCTATTTAGAAGATACCATAAAACGTATGTCTTTCTCTATGGATACACACCTACATATGCAAAACTCACATAGGCACACCAACAGGTTTTTTATAGGATAGGACAACAATTTTAGGAGTTTTGTGATTTGCAGTCCAGTCAGTTCTTCCTCACGTGGAAACCTCTATCTTTAAGGGGATTCCTCAGGAACACAAGAGTCTACTCACATGGAAAACTTACAGGTGCAACTGCTACTTTTTAGTAATATGATAGTCGTACAGGAATATCTGCTACAACAAAAAGGCAAGTTGCAGAGACTTATTTTAAGTAAAAATCCCATTGATGACAATGTCCACTGACATCAACCAGAGTTTTACTTCCTTCTGCAACAGAAAGCTTCTCATATGGGCCCAGCACAAATCAAGAAAGACAGCTGTGGGCTGAAAGGAGGGCAAGTGCCAGAGAGGGGTGAGATCCAGGAGATCCACCAAAGATCCAGAGGCAGGCACTTCTTACTTCACCTGGATTTCTACGGCTCTTGTACTGCTGCAAAGCAAAATACTTTTTATTATACAAATCCCAGCATGAAGTTTGTGAGCAAGTGCTTCAGCTGCCGTGTGGCCCCTGAAGGATAAATTACAGATGAGGGGACTGATGACGGAAGATCCCCGGGACCGTCAGGGTTAAGCAGCAAGGCAGAGTAGGGGGCGTGGAACAAGAAAGTTCAGCAATGGCATCTACGGAGAGGGACCAGGAAGACCTGCTTCAGAGAAGTGACACCACATGGAGAGTCTTTTCCCAGAGAGCAGCGAAAGAAATCTGGACAGTTGCCTGAGGAACAGATCCAGCACCAAAGTCCAAACAGGGTAGTCCAGGGGATGCCTTACAGGCAGCGGGTGACCAGGGTTGTGACAGTGTCAGTGTATATATCACAGCAATATAAAAAAAAATTCAAAACCTAATGCTTTACCCCCCACTGTTCTCCCCACAAGAAAGAAGAGGAAAGAAAAAGGCATAATAGCAGTTGGACACATCGCAGTATACGCTCCTGGAAGGAGCTCTGATACTCTGGTCATTAGCACATGATAAAACTCTATAAAAAACACATGAGGCTATGAAAAAAGAACGGGAGGAAAAACTAATGGGCCAGAAGAAGAACAATAAACTGGCAGATGGGAGGTCCCAGCTCAAGAAGAATTTGAAGGAATGGAGAGATGTATTCTTGGAAGAGGAAGGGTACATCAGGTAGCTGACATATTGAGTTTCCAGGAAAGAGGGTAGAGTATTAATGACAGTGCAGCTGACGGTTTCAGCAGCTACCAACGAAATGATTTGCCCTTCTTTTTCAGCCGAAGAGGTGACAGTGTGGATATGGCAGCTGATTTACATACATCATCATAACTTCCATAGGAATATCAGATTTCTTTATAAGGACTTGTAGTACCAGCTTTGCAGGTCAGTGTCAACGTCTAACAGAGCCGCTGGAGACAAAGGGGAAGATTCAGAGAGGCACCGAGGTGCCTAAAACAGGGCTTAATCTGAATTTAATTGCCTAATTAAAAAAGAGATTCCAAAATCCCCTGCTTCAGAAACTGTAAATGCATCAGGGCTAACATTTACGACCATAAAGACCACTGGAAATCAATTCCTGCTACCCTGGCAGCCACGTGCCTGTCACCTCTCTAAACTCCACCGTGATCCAGATACAGGTCTCTAAATGCTGCCTGTGTCGTGAAGGGGCCCAGTCCCAAAGGTGAGCTTGGGCTACTCCTCACACACACTAACGGTGCCCTCTTTTCTCATCCCTGCTTTTTGCCAGTGATTCTCTAATATAAAATACACAAGTTGTGCCGTAACAGCGCGCTGGCTTCTGTGCCAGGCATCTGTCTCTGGCTATTGCGAACTGGCCAGCTGACTGCACAGGCCAGTATCTTTGCTTTGACTCAGCCCACGTCAAAAAAGTGTTTTTTTAGGATTACAACTCACTAAACTGGAAGTACTTAAGGTGCCCAAAGTGACAACTGAATATTGTCACAAAGTTTAATTTCAGTTTGGGTGACGTTAGCGTACCAAATACAAAACTGTTTACGGGATTGGGCCCTAATTGTACACAAACCCTTGTCCAGTATGAGGAACAAAGAACAGGCACCAAGAAAGCTGCAGAACTGCAGTTTCCAACCGTAAGCCAGGTTTAGTAATACATCAAGGCTTTAGAGCATATAAAACAATTGAGGGACCAGCACGGTGTTTGATATTATTTCCAGTCTGACTTTAATATGTTCTCACCATTTGCTGATGTCCCGTCTATTTCTGACATCCTTTATGGCATGTAGATTTTGCTACAACAAAAATTCAGGTTGTGGATTTTTGCCAGCAACAAGCTGATGTTGCTCAGAGCAGCAGTAAAAGGCTATCATGCTGTTAGATTAAGTAACCTATTTTCTCTACTAGCACAGATTGTACTTTAGTTTTGCCCTTACACCTACCAAATTGCTGTTTCTTGCAACATTTCCTTTTCAAGGTAGTTTGCCGATCTCCAAACCAATGCTATTTTCGCCAAATGAAAGAGGGGTTTGTAAAGGAGTGCAATAAAAGCAGGAGCTGGTCCTCTTTGCAAGAGTCTTTTTAGATCTCAAAAATAATATTGAAAAAAAAAAAGCAGTAAAGCAAAATAGGGAGTTGTATTTCTTCTTTACTTTTAAGCAGGACTCCCACCTCCCATGAGGTGACTCATGAGAGATTGGCTCATGTGTTAACATGAAACAGGTTTTATAGCGTAAGTAGCTATGTACCCCATAGTAGTATGTACCCCATAGATGTATATGGTCCTAAATGTGCTGACATAACAACAACTAATGCATTTAACACATTTTCTCCCTTTGCCCCTTTCCATTTTTTAAGCTTCTTTTGAAAATCTCCCTCCCCTCGCATCTTCTCTGCCAACTATCCAATTTTGGGCATTTCTATCTGTAGTCCTTTAAAGGGAATAGCCTGTGATGGAGACAACAAGACCAGAAACGAGCAGGTACAGTCAAATGTGAACACAGGCATTCCAGCTAGGGCACTTCTAGGACATTAATTATAAATACTAAATAGGCTGGATATATAAAAAAAAAAACTGCAAAAAGAGACCAAACTACAAGAAACCAGTCGCATCGATTAGCTGATTTGTTTGCCAGTGAGTGATTAGTCAGAAAGACTGGAATTAGTCAGTGCAGCCCTGCCTCCCATGAATAAAATGTGGGGAGGACACCCTTTCCCACCCTCGGTGACAGATGATATCTGTTTTCTCCCGTGAGTTTGAATTTAAGAGCCACTGAAGCTCAGCAAGAGTATATTCTGGCTCAAATGAGCTGAAAATTGCATTCAATTTGAATTTCAAAACCAGAGGAGAAGGAGGAATGGGGGGAGAGGGAGGGAGGGAGGGAGGGAGCTCAGCAGGACCCATCAAGCCAGGTCCCTCTTGCAGCAGGTCCAGCTGCACCCAGGCAGGCTGCAGAGCTGAAACCCAGGGCATGATGCAAAGGAAAGAGCATTGCTGGACAACAGCCCAGTCTTGAGTTTAAAAATAAACGTTTTGCTGTCAGGATCAAAGCAAACTCTGCTTTTATGTATATTACAAGCTACATGTTCAGAAGAAAAAGATTCTTCTGGTTACTTGAGGAGAGAGAGGCAGTCGGAAGGTAGGGCTGGCCAGAGGGAGGAGGGTGCCAAGCTTTTCCACTGGAAAATCCTCGATAAAACAGACTAATCTGAAAGTACTTGCCATCCCCTTGAACGGAGCGTATCTACTGAATGTATGCACTGAACTTTCCTGAACGTTCAGGGTTACATTTTTTAGCGTGGGGTAACATATAATTTATGTCTTCGTGGGTGAAGGGATTATTTCCCCTTCCCTTTGTGCATTAAATTTACAGTTATATCTGATGACACTGAAAGAAATGGAGTTACGCCTGCAACCCAAATATATCCTGTAACTCGATGGCATGATAGCAGTTGGTCTCTTTACTGCAACTGATAACGTCCAATATTCAATATAATAATAATAACATACCAAATCAAGAGATTCTTCAGCAAATTTCTTACTGACTTCAGTGTGCAATTTGACCCAAGGGTTTGGAGCAGTAATAAAATAATTACAATTAATCATGAGTAATAATTAATAACTTAAGGATTAAAATGTGTCCATTTATACATTCAGGATCAGCATTTTCTCTGTACCCTTGAGAGGCTTTTAGCTTCCCTTCCTAAACAGAATGCTTGCAATAGCGTTTTATAACCGGAGAGTCCAGCCATCAGAGAAACTGGTTTTACTTTGTCTCAGGCTATTTGTTATATGGCATTACGTTCACAGATAGAAGGGTCCCTATTACACCCAATAACATACTCATCCTCTGATGCAGCTTGTACTTCAAAGCCCAGTGATGTTATTGCAAGGTTTTCCCCTTTTTTCCAACTAAGTGTTTTTTTCATTGATAAATCGATAAATTGCCAGCTTTATACGTGTGTATGATGTGAGTCAGGATCCAACCCCAAAAGAAAAAAACCCAAAACGTGAGGTCGATTTTCCTGGCCATTGCATTTAATAAAAGCTCCCAGGCAACAGAGTTAAGCGCGCACTAATAGATATACCTTAGTATGCTATGCCTTCAGCAAGTCTTTGATTTCCCTCTATGGCAAAAGACTGTATTAACATGCAAAGTGAGCTAGTGTGCTGGTTTTAAGCTTTTCCCATCACCAAATTAATTTTTTATCTGTCCTTTTGGCAGATAAAGAGCCAATTTGAACAATCTCTAAATTCTGCTTGCAAACTTTGCTCCACACAGAAGAAAAGTTTCCAAATACTGCAGTTACTTGTATAAAAATGCATACGCATTCACAATCACTTGAAAAACCTCTTACACATTGTTGTGCACCAATGTGCACCACATTGGTCAGAGGAACTACTCAGAGTACAGGACACTGTAGATATCCAAATATGCAGTTGTATGCCTCGCTTTGGCAGGCATTTTTTGGTATTATTGTTTCAAGTTTCATTCTTGCATTGTCCTCTTGCTGCCTAGATTGCAACGCCTCAGAAACAATGAACTCATGTCTCCGTGTTGCCCCCCTAAATGCTACGGGTTCCTTAATACAGACCCCAGAGGTCCATTTCTCGGGGGGGAAGAGGAGAAATACACAAAACTGGCTCCATCACTCCATCTCTCAAAGAAAGCTTTCTTTGAAAATCAGTTTATCTGCCATTACAATGCTTACTTTACTGAAGACGATACTCAATTTACAGGAGATAAGAGAGGACAATAAATATGCAAAATATATGGCATACTCCTGACAGACCAGTCTTCATACTGGAGTTTCTAGATCTAACGCTACTAATAATACACAATAAGAGTATTAGCCCAATGACAGCATCACATTAAATAGCTCCATGGCTTCCAGACCAGAGCCAAACCACGTTCAGTCTGCTCCGGTCCATCTGCACCTACTCATGTGGACATGCTCCCTGACGGTGCTCTGCTCTCCCAGCTGGAAAGGCCCGGCCTGATCCCGCTACGCTGTCGGCACTCAAACTGCTCCGTGGCCTGAGCGCTGTTAGCAGGCAGAGAGGAACACCAAGCCAGCGTGGGTGACACAAGCATGGCATCAGAGGAAATACTTGACAATTTCTCCAATGTATTGGACATTAGAGTAGTTCAGCTGAATGGCATGTGTGCCCACGTAACGCTGCAAGGTCAAGAAGACCTTATGTTATTTACTAGGTGAGTGCTGGGTTCATGCATTAAAATATCTTGTTGAGATGAACTGTAGGACTTGCCTGTTTGGGGGAAAAAAAAGTTCCCCATTTTCTTCTACAAACATTGGCCCCTTTTATAGTTGAGCATCACTTACTTCTGCAACATTGTGTAAGTGACATTACAAAACGGTCATATACCTTACAAAGAAAGGCTAAGAGGGAAAACAATTTCACACAGAAGCCACCTTCCACTAACTTTCCTTTAGTCCTTTAGCTCACTGCTATCAAAACTGAGGAGGCATGAAGTCAGGCGGACTACAAATCAGAGTATGAATGCAAAACTCACTAGATCCAATCTCCTCCACTATTTTCTTCTATGCAGTATTTTACACCAAAACTATTCTTACTGTGGCAATATTTGCTGTAAAGACAGCAGAAAAAGACCACGCTGCCTCTCCAAGGCTAGCTAAAAAAGGAGATAAATGTCAAAAAGTTATTGCTGGGTTTTGTTGTTGTTGTTAATTGAGACCACTCTGGTTTTGAATAATTTAAAGGGCAAATTATAAAGGGTGCGTCTTTAAAAATGACATCACAGAGCTTCGGCAAATCTGTGCTGCCCAGTGAAATGACTTATTCCCTGAAAACAACGCTGCTGTCAGAGGCGACATGACAAAGCCTGCAAACAACCAACACGATGGAAACCACTGATCCACGGGTACCCTGAGAAGACCACATCCCCCAGCGAAGAGGAGAGTGTGTATATGCAAGTCTCCCCAACGCCTTTGTTGGTGCCCGTTCCAACCGCAGCCTGTTAAAGTCCAACCCTGGTTGTTACGGCACAAGACTGCTGATGATTTATTAAGAGCTCTTAGCTCCACCAGACAGTTTACAATTAACAGCTTCTCCTTTTCTTAAATAAAAATAAATACATAAATGAAATCAGAGCTGCTAAGTGCTGGGTGTACCCAAAGCTTCGATGACATCATCGGCAACTGCCAGTCACCCAGGCTGCAAAAATAAATAAGGGATGGGGGTGCGGGCAGGGCGGGGAGGCAGGTTATTTACTCAATCAGTACGTATTTTTGAATTTCCTTCAAGCTGGCTTGGACCAAGAGCCATCAATTATTTAAAAGAAGTAACATGATGCTTCCTTTGTTGAGGCAAATCTGCAAGCGGACCCCAAGAGAGAATAAAAAATGAATTAGGCAGAATTTATTAGTGCGCTTGAAGAAAACAGATTCAGCTATCAGAGCTGACTGTGGTTTTAAAAATAGTGTATTTCTGCCCCTGAACAAGTTTCTCTCTTTCTCCCTTACCCCACTAGATCCTCAATAATCCCACCTCTTCCCTCTCCTTATGCTTTTTTTCTCTTTCTTTTTGAAGAGGACATAACGCTGAAAGAGGCATCAATCATTCCTTAAACTTCTTCCTTCTTTTCTGACTTGACTTGATGTATTGTCTTCATTTAAATTACAAATACACTAATCTAAAGCACTGTTTACCAAGCAGCATATTAAATGAAAGATGCAAGAAATTGCATCACTCACATTTTAAAAATGACTTTAGACTCAGGGACACATAAAAACAGCGAGACAGGATGATCTGCCTTGGCTGCTATATTTCAATCCTAGCAAATGAGATTCACGTACTGTGGTTTTCTGCTCAGGGCACTGCTTAACCCCCAGTCAAACGAATGCTGCCAAAACCAGTATAAAACCTCTTCCCTGGTAGACTGTCCGTTGGGGTTTCTGCGATGCTCCAGGGACGTGTAGAGCCAATGAGACCAAGGTCTCAGTCCCTGGGTCTGCACCTGGTAAGACAGAGAGTTCACACCTGAGACAGTCACTCCAGGGCGGTGAGCAAGGGTCCTGGCCACACTGGAGGCTGCTGCACGGACAGAAAGCAGTCTGAGGCTGATTTCAAGCCAGGTGACAGTACTCGTCTGCAGGAGCTATAACAGCAAAGGGAACACTCGCAGGACAAAAAAAAGCACCGCCTTCATTCAAAGGTTCCCTAGTGCATCCTTCACACCAGGGAAACGATGCATTTAGATCATTCCGGGTGACCTTCCGTGGCATCCAGCAGCAGGAAAGGGCAAATGCCGCTTTACGAAAACACCGAGCTCGCTTGCGCGTGAGCACGGTGGGGCGGGAAAGGCACGGCCCTCCTCCTGACGCTGGGGCTCCTTTTCCCTCTTCCTCGGGGTGGCTGCCAGCTGCTGGGAGGCTTGGCCGAGCCTCCCTCTCTCGCCCCTCTTCTCCTCAGAGGGGCTCCTGCTGAGCCCCTTCTCCTCAGAGGGGCTGGGAGCAAAGGTTCAGACGCTCTCCACGGCCCGAGGAGAGCACAGGGTGGTCACGGCTCAGCAGGGATGAGCCTCGGGAATCGGGTTTTAGCCTGCCTCCTTCTCCTCCTCTTCCAACCTCCAAACAAAATAAAGGTCATCACTTACTAGTTCCTGTGCTGGTGGGGCTTGATTAAAAGCGTACTCAGACCAAAAGCCAAATAAGTTTGATAAGAACTGTGAGCATCACCTCAAGGAGTAATTTCTCATATTAAATTACTTGATAATAATAATTCGAACATTATTTATCAGCATGAGCCTGAAAGAAAGTAGAAACCTTTGGAAACAGAGACTGTTGCTGGCTGGATATATTTGTGTTTCCTAGGATTAGCTCGGAGAAGGGACGTTTTCGCAGATATGGCCTAGTGTCAGGCATAACAACATGGATGCTGAAGGTTACTAGAAAAGCCGAGCGCCTGAATACAGGCCTGCTGGCTGTCACGTTACCCCTTTACAATTAGTAACATAGAGGGAATGGAAACAAGGAGAAATATTTACACAACTCTAGAGAGGGTTATTTTTTTTAAAGAAAAGATCTGTATTTGGTTGTGGGTGGTGCTGACCACAGGGGCAGAGCACTAACCCCAGCTTACCAGACCGGGTGCTAGCAGTAGCACCACAGCGGCCCCCGCTTCTCCCCACTTCTCACACCGTGTCCCACAGGAGCCTCTGCACATGCTGCGATGGCTCACTGCGATGGCCTGGTCTTGCTGGTGTGCAAGAATTTGCACAAAAGCAGGTCCTTCTTTCTCAGACACGCGTTGAACCTGCCGTACTAACGCTGGCTCACCCAGCATCCGTGCACTGCTCTGAACGGATGTTCCAGCCTTCTGAAGGAACAAAGGTGCTGCAGGACCTGCTCTTCTCCAAGAGGCATTGCTTTCAGGCCGCTCTCTAAATTCATAACAATCTTCTATTCCAACCACTTGAGTTCACAAAACCCTGCTGGCTTCTGATCTCACAGATTTATTCAGTACCTCTGTGGGCCTTTTGCTAACCCAAACATGATTATGCATCATAAATCTAAATACATTCATGAATTTGCCTTTGAATAAATATTTTAAAGGTCGCATCAAGTTTCACAGTATTCTACTTTCATACATAGCTGTTTTCCTTTTTAACTTCCACACCAGATGCCTCTCTTAGGCAGAAGAAGAAAGAATTGAAAAGGCCTCACTCAAGTGAACGTGAAAGGCAAGCTGACACCGGGAGGTGCCAAGGCAACATCATTCCACTTCTCTTCCTCACCCTCTTCCTCTCTGGATGGTAATCGCAAGATCCTGAATGCCAAACTTTGGAAAATATCCTTGCAGAGGTAGCATCTGCTCCCTTGGCATACTTCTTGAGCAGTTGTATTGGCAGCTTTAGGTTTGTCCAAGTCTATCATATGACAAGAGTGCAGATGGGTTGCCTTGGATGCTTTGTCTTCCCCAATGCCATTTTCCTTCTATTAACGTTTTATTCTAAGGAAACATATGTACAAATCTGTATGTGGAAGGTTATACGTACACACGATTTCATACCAGTGAGGGGCTTTGTCTAGCCTCTACCTAGATTCTTTACTACCATTTAGCTTGGATTCCTGCAAGGGCTCTGACTTATTGAAGTCGGTATGTGGCATCAAGCAGATTAGGCCCTTACTGTGTGGATCTGCATTTCAACCAGCTATTCTTCCACAAGCTATAACTTTTCCCATCTGTGTTGATCTTTCGTCGCAAATTAACACCTGAGTCCTCAGAATATTAGACATGTAGGAAAGCTGCTCATTTCGAGTTAACTTCTGCTCCCACTGAAATCAATGGGAGTTTTGCCATTTGTCCATTATTCAGACGAATAAATAACAGAGCTATGACACAGTTGCCATATACACTGGAACCAGTCTTTTTCTCTTGCTTTCTTAGTTTTATATTCCCGCCTTATCTCCCATACACTAATCACACAGTCACAAATCTGAATATACATGGGAGTTTTTTTAGCTGTAAAGAAAACTAGAGTTCAAATGAGCCAGTAAACCACAAATTGCTACAGAGAGAAAGTAAAGGATCCTGAGGGAAAAGGAGGAGGCGGCATCTAATTAAACTGGGGAATAGAGAACAAAGACGAAAAAAAAAAGAAAATAAAAAATTAATAATAAATAAACCCAAGATAATCTGAAAAACATATTCCTAACCTTTCTGAAAGATCTTGGTCTTGTTCTGAGAGTATTTGCTAGAATGTTTCATGAATACAGTATGAAATGGTTTTAAAAGGTATTTTAAATGAAACGTAAAGCAGAAGTGCAATACTCTAAAACCAGTGTGCATTCTCAGAGCATGTTTTAATACACTAATCTGTTATTTCCCGGACAGATAAAGGCACAGAACTACAAAACTACAAGCTATTTGTCCGTTTATTGTAACATACTGTTCCAACAAAGCATAAAGTACACTGACTGGTGTCCAAAATAGACAAAAATCTACCAACCTATAGTCACCTTCTCAGGGAAAAGCTTGAGAAGGCCACAACTTACATTAGGCAAGAGACACCAAACATGGACTCTGGTGGACCAAAGTGAGAAGTCAATTTCAGAATATGAAGCACTGAATTAGAATCCCAGATATCAACAGCTAGAAATTATGAAAAAGCATGAAACCAACATCTCTACTGTCATTTTTCACCTGGACTGCAGAAAGGGAACGTTTGCTCTAACCTTTCTTTACAATGGCAGCTGCCAATCTCCTAACAGATGTATTGTGAGGAATCAGGCTTGATAAAACTCCAGTTATTTACTACTCCTTTAAGACTTCTTAAAAAGAAAAAATGCAAAAAGTTTTAAAAGTTTTGGCAAAAGAAAGAAGAATGAGATAGTGAACTGGTTAGGATTCAGTGCGACTTTTGGTATTTGGGCACAACCACAGCATTGAAAAAACCCCCACATGTGCTCCTAGTCCTGATTTCACAGCTATTCCTGACCTTTGTGCTAGGTCGCTCTTGTTCACCTTCACTATCCTGCTCACATACAGCATCCCCTCTGAATCATCCCTGTTGTTCCCCAGCTAAAAACATGCTCTGACAGGAGCAGAAGAGCTTAAAAGTCAAGTGCAAGAACTTAAGGAGGTCTACAGAGAGTGGAACCTCTCACCTTTCTTAATCTCAGAGCGGCCTACGCCTCTCAGGTCAACAGGGGACATTCAGATCCTTCAGTTCCAACTCAGCTCCACTGAATAAATATGCTAAGGACCAAAACTTGTTTGAGAAAATCATAAAGTCAGTTTGACACGAGTACTAAATAGTCTATGAGGGTATAATTTGGCTCACAGAAGTGAATAGCCTCAACTTCAGTTAAAGAGGACAGAATACCCTTTTAAAACGTAATGTTATGGCATGATAGTAATTATCCAAGTAAGGACATTTCATTTGGTACTCTTCACCATAGTATTCATGCATCATAAACCTAGATAAACCTATAATACATATATGCTTCTAATACAAAACATACACATATGCACACATTCGCATCATACACACATAATAGACATCCACCTTAGATACAATAGTTCATACTTTTGAGCACCTCTCATGAGGCCCACAGTAATCCAAAAATATACAATGCTTATGTAAGGAAACATTAAAGGAAGCAATCATATTTAATTTAGAAATTAGGAGAACAAGGCAGGAAATAAACTTGTCCGTACTTGAACAGTGATTCTCTAGGAGTGCTGAGAATAAAATCTAGAACTCTAAACCACAAAACATCATCCTTGCCGTATTCAGCATGTGTAGTATAGCCAAAAATTACATAAACCCTTTTATGCCACAAGCTGCAAGTAAAAATGTCAGTGTGAAAGGCTATGAGAATAATTCATTTTGCAGTTCAGCAGACAATTTTTTTAGAAGTTGCACGTTGGACAGATTGTTAGACACAACCCTCAGGAATTTTCCTTTTCAGACACACAGTGCGGAGGGCCTTCTCTTGAGAATGGAGCTCAAGACCCCTGAGAAAGAAAAAGGAATTGGATTTGCGTTTCTGATGTCCTGAGTGGGCGCTTTGAGCTGCTGCCTAAAATGAGGCGACAGCCAATCGCAAACTTTTAAAAAGATCTAACCTGTCAGATGGTCTTCTAAATTAAAAGTATGGAAAAATTTGGATTAACTTTGTTAATACTTTCAGAATAGTCAAAATCAGGTTTTGGTTAACTGATGATCCCCCTTGCTCCTCCTTTCTTTAAACAATATAGAGAAAGTTACCCATACAACAGCTCGCCATGTGTATTGCAGGAGGAGAGATGCGGCCATTAAGTGGCTCCCTATCACAGACCCTTCAATTAAAGGGGGGTTTGGGGAAGTCAACAGTCCTGGTTGCAATTCCCAGCTGTTTCAGAGATGTGAGAAGACCTCTAGTGAAAATCCAGAAGACTCCGAAAACACAGGCAAGGAACAAAGTCAAAGACCATCGTGAATGATCAGTCCCCGACAACAGGTAACAGGCATTATGCCTGTTGTTTAATATTTTTATGCATGAGGTTAGCATTATTATAAATAATAATAACATGTATCTAATAATACATGCAAACATTGGGTTTTAAATTGGAATATTTGGCAATGCCACTAAATATTTAAATACTCTTTAGCACAAGGGAACCTCAACAACGAGAGCTATGAAGTATTATTTGTACTCCCTGGTATGTATAAATACAGTCAGCTTCCTGCATTTTCATTTAGCATCAGAAACAGCTTTCCAGGGAGTTAGATGCTGCTGTAAGTGTCAATATCAATGTTACTATTTATAGCGCTATAAACTACATTTTGAGTTATATTGGTAAAGTTAAGCTTAGGTAGCACTTCTAGCGTTAATACCTTAATACAGAAATATTGCTATAAATGTAGTTTACAATTTGGAACATAAACACAAATTCAGTGTTACTAATAAATCACCTTCTAGATTGCATGGAAACACACTGCCAAAGTGTATTTTATGCAATACACAAGGGAGCAAAATGCAACAATATAGATGTATTTAAATTTCCCATTTTTACGCTGTCACTTAAAAACTTTTCCTCTTCCTTTTTTTTTTCCTAGCTTATCGATCTCACTAGCTTGTGATAGCATTTCGGTTGCTTCGCTGAGCCATTTTTAGCTTTTGCTTCTTTTTTTAAAAGCTAAATCAGGGCTCAGATGATTCAATCAATTTAGCTTTTTCAATTAGAAAATAAAGTTAAAAGAAAACACTAGGACATGATAAACTACCAAATTTTAGCTTGGTTGGTTTGTTTGTTTGGTTGGTTTTTCTTAATATCAATAGCATCCTTTCACATAATACTATCCCTGATGCCTATGGTTAGAATTTTATTCATAGCAAGACGCCTCCATTAATTTTAAGAGACACAGTGTGAATTTACCAAAAACCGTTCATCAGGAAGCAACACGCGTGGATAGGCAGTAATTCTTTGCACCCTCATAGCTGTGAACTTTGGCAACACCCTGCAGCAGCTCTGTGACTGCAGTGGAGAAAGGTAAAAAAATACATGACCTTTTGCAACACAGCGTGATACAGAAGGTGTCTGGGGCCTTTGTGAGATCCAAAGAAGTCCAATCACAAAAAAGTTCATCACCGTCCCAGGTTAAGACTGTTGTCCACTATTTGAACAGATTAAGCCTTTTAAAAGGGTACTTCAAAAAAGCCGGAGGCTGCTCCAATGCAAATCAGTACCAACAGAAATGAATGAGGCGCTACAGGGGAGATTCAGATCACTTGAATCCTACCCAGGTGTATAGACTACGTCTCCAAAAAAATTCAGAACATCTAGTTTCCACCATCAGGTCTTCCTTCAGTTGATTTGATTAGTCAATGGTTCGGTTGCACTTGAGTGATGCCTATCATATCGGGTTTAAAAAGACAAGCGGGGCCAGGCTGCTACCCAAATTTTGCTGCAAGCGCGCTCATGGGTTACATAGGAGCCTGGATGAAGTGAAGTCTGAATCCTCACGTCCTGTTCTGGCACTTACTTTAGGCAGGTCACTCGGCTTTTCCTTAGGTACTTCTGGTACTCTGGGGGAAAAGAAAGCCGCCTTACTTTGGGCCAGATAACCTGGGATAGCTAATGAGAGAAAACAGAATTGAGACTAGCAGCTTGTGCTTCATTTCAGGCTTCTCTTCAGGTTTAACTCCAGTTGTTAATTTGATTAGTCCTCACCCAGATCATAGGATCATATTTAACCTGACTTAGCTACATGTTTTGTTTTGAGTGTAGAGATACACTGCGCTTGAGTGTAGCCATCTGTAAAATAGGTATAAAAGAATACGTAAGTTCAAGGGAAATGTTTCGCAGTGATTCATTTACTCATGCAAGAAGACTATTTGGAGAATTTGATGGAAGATACTAAAACATGGTTAAAACCCGTTCTCTTAAATGTGATTTTTTTATTACCTTTTTCTTTCTTTTCTTCAAGTTTAAGCTATACACATATTTTTTTTAGGTCCATAATAGGCAATCACTGCTAAAACAACTGGTAAGAGATAATCAGTAGACCTGAATAGTTGGGGTGATTGTCTGATTATTTAATCAAAATTATTTTAAGGCACTTCATTAGGGTTTTAATGGCAAATGGCATCAAGCAATTAATTAGACAAACCTGCAGACACTGGAAATCTTGTCCTGAAACACTTGTACCCTGCGCACACGCAATCCTTCTGATCACACGCCAAAAGGAAGCGCAGGCTGTTGTTCTCTGTTTGTGGCTAGGAGGAAGCTCAACCTGCATCATTTAGGAACTGGTGGATCCCATAACTAATTGCCAGTATTGCAAAGAATTGCACAGACAGTAAGCAGCAGTCACACCCAGCCATGATTTAATGTAAATATTCAGGTGATGAACGAGCAGTGTGGTCATGGTCATGGATCTCAGAGTGGTTCTGAACCTTACCATCACATTTTCCTTTCTGTGGAGGGGCCGGTGGGGGGTGGAGTGATCTTTTCAATACCACAGAGACTTATTCTTAGTGCTACCAATAAGCTTTTTATTAACCTTACTACTGCTACTTCTGTTATTGTAGTAGTAACCAGTAATGGAGACAAAAGTAGGCAGAGGGAAGTAAGGCAGCGTGCAAGCCCTTTTTTAACTGCTAGAAAGGAAAAAGATGGTAATTAATTTCTGAACAGAGGCCAAAACTAATTCGGGGTATCTTGTATGTGCTTATTTTATTTACTAGAAACTCATTTTGCTCCTTAATATAGTCACAGAGATCTGCATGAATACAAAGATAAAGCAAGGTCTTTAGAAACAGGATAAGGCACTTAGGGTTTGCACCCCCTTAGTCCCAGAAATAACTGGGTCTCGCAATTATTCCTCACAACGTTGAGGTTTTGCATTGCCCGTTCTTAGTGCAGGTATGAGTGTTTATTATTATAAACATACGTTTTAAGAACAATAAGGAAGTGATGAATTGGCCACTTGCAGTTTTCTTGACAGCAAGGTGAAATGGTAGCTGCGGTGACCAGGGGATGTCCTGGTTCCTCCTTGCAGAAAGGTATTCAGCGCACGTAATAATTATTCATCCATCTCGTTCACACTAAAGGCATCGGCAATGCAATTTTAGCCTGATAATCAAGACCATATGACAAAAACCAAGGCCATTAGGGACCAATTTCAAGTATTCTCTGCAAGACAATGATTTTCCAACTGCACTTACATATGCTGAATAGTTACTTCTGCACGACCGCACCTGCTCTCATTTATGTAACCCGCCATCCTCTCCCCTTTTTTCTACCCCTTCTTTTCTTGTAATGCAAAGAAGGAAAGTTTCAAAGGATTGCTGGGTTCTTCCTAGAAACAGATTTGATTTATTTATATTTCTGGCCGGCCACATGCTGTGAGCAAATAAGAATCTGGCAAATGTAAAAGTTAGTTTGTGCTAATGTCACATCAAATTCTACCCTCAACAGACTTCGTGGGGCTGCATTAATGTAAATGAGAGCAGGATTTGGCCCAACACTTTCATTCCCTTCCTATACATATTCAAATTAAATGAGTATTTTGGACAATCTCTTCCTCCCTCTACATATACATGCATAATTTTGTCTCTCTCCGTTAGATTCTAATCTCAGTTACAGTAGTGACTTCATGTGAGCTTTTTTCTGGGTTTATGCTAGTGCTGCACATCTGAATGAGATGCAACGGGACTATTTGTTCGAGTAAAGCAAGCAGGATATGGCCCTCGGTCTCTGGGTCAAGTCTGCTCTACTGTAATAATTTTGTCCCTTAATTACTTTCTGCTTATTTCTGACTGTACCATTTCAGTCTCGGTGACAAAATAATGTTGCTTTTGAAAAGACTGTAGTGTCACTGTAAATCAGAGTCCCGTAAGGTTAAAGGCTTCAGTTGCCAGAGGGGAAAAAATGCCAAAATTATTTTAAAATTATACAGAGTATAACTCAAAGACTCTAGCATCTTTTAATTTTAATGCTCCTATGGAACTGAATACACTGTCAAGCTGATTCAGATATAATTCAAATATTAAAAGCAATAATAAGCTCCATTATTAATGATGTAACCACCTCCTCTGGCAGAAGAATAGAACCTATAAAATTAGCGAGTAAGAAGTAAAAAAGCCAAGACTGTATCAGGAAATGACCCTGTAATAATGCATCCTAGATCCTCGTCCCGTAAACCTTTATTTGCATGAGCGATCCTGTCTCACATAAGAAGTGCTATGGACTTCAATGGGCAATTCGTACAAGTGAAAATTATTCATGAATTTGAATAAGAGTATAGGATCAGCTTCTAGGCTTCTCTTCTCTGTCAGTGATCAATCTTCTTGCTACAACTCCCCCACCTTTCAGATTTTAAAAATACACAAAAAAAAAAAAATCTTATGAAAACTGAAATACATTTGGATTTCTCAGAGCAAAGATTTGGTCTACTTACTCATTATTAGAATGAGAAGAAATACTCCTGGAACATGGCCTTGCTCATATGTATTCTAGACCCGTTTTTTTTTTTTGTATCCTACAATAATTTAGGGCAATGACATCAGAAAGATCAATGCAGCTGCATCCTAGTATTGAATCAATCTCACAGTACTATTGGTGTCTTCTGGAAACTACAGTACTGAATCCAAAGAAGGGGAACCTTGGCTTGCTAGAAACAGTCCTAATTTTTGATGGATAATTATCATGGTGTCCGGTAAAAATGACTACTTGATTTTTGAAATACTTAGCTATTGGCATGTTGTTCTTCCGTGCCGATCATGCAAATTACCCAGATCCAGGGTCTTGCTAATACTTGGGAATAACATAGGAGCTGAGAAGCAAAAGAAAATTCAAGAGAAGGAATGCTATTGCTATTTTTCACCCCCTGTATGAGTCCCCACAGACACACAAAAAAACCCAGTCATGTCTCAAAGCATCAAAAACCAGAAGATCCTGAGGATGGTTAAGGATGAGATCTGGTTTTCCAAATTTCAAGGGCTTTACCGAAACACTTAAAAACCCTCTACCACCTGATTTTTAGCCATGGCTTCAAAATGAAATTTACGTAGGTGGCATTTTTGCAGTATGTTTCACAGACACAATTTTCTACCTCCCAGCAAATACCAATATTGCTTAAACTTCATTTAAATGTCTTAATTCAATTGAACCCAGAGGTCATTGACACCTCAGTAATTTCTATTTAAAACCATTCAGCCAAAAATAAACAAACAAAAACAAAACTGGAGCAGAATCTCCTCTGGAGATTATCCTCATTTTGAAAGAAATTACCCTGCCTGACTTTTTATACGATAATTATTGCAATTGTTTTGCCTAATGAATATTGTTTGAGTATTATAATGCCATGCTACGCATCTTGAATGAGGAACAATTAACAGAGCTTTGTTCTCTTGACATCCCAGGACACATCTGAAAGGAAAGCCTGGCCCTAAAGATTTGTTTCTTCTGGCTAAACAATGTCTCGAACATAGCAGAGGTAGGATTCGAAGACACTACTCGGAACAATTCAAACCAGGGACGTACTGCCGGTAGAGATCTTAGAGACGGATCTGATGGTTTCATTCCCTAACCACTCCTACCAATCCGAAAGATGGCGGCAAATGAAAGCTTTCACTGCCAAAGACTTTGGGGCTTGATCAAAGAACAAGAGTTTTACATATGTCATTCCCCAGCCTTCAGTGGGATTACTCGGGGTTTATATCAGTATAAGCAAGAGGAGATCAATTTGTTAATATTCCGTTTTCGGTGAGGTAACAAAATTGATCTTTATCAGTTTCCATACAGTCTGCTGGGGCAGGGTTCTAATTTCAATTGCAACGGCATACACGGGAAGCAATGCCCTTCTCTTGTACTTAAGGATGCACCTATAACAGATGGGAACATCTTACCTTATTCTTCCTGTATCTCCATCCTTCAGAAACCTCTCTCCTGCTCATGGTTGAAGACAGCCATTTGACCGAGTTAGTAATAAGGATATTTGAAGAACTGAGAGCAACTGTGCCCGGAGACATCTACGTACCACTCTTGGTGAACCCGTGCCCAGAGACATCTACGTACCACTCTTGGTGAACCTGGATCTCGGGGAGGATTTGAACATTGAGATGTAAATAATCCATGGTACAAGACAGGACAGGAACAAAAGAATCTTCCTAAACTACAGAAAAGAGCAATACATGGTGTTTCCCTAAGTCATACACTGTAACACATCCCTGGAAGAGATACGCCATGTTGGAGCAAGAGACTGAAACCACCCGATAGGGGACCAATTCTACCCTACCCACGCCTCTCTGCACTGATGGATCACGGCACCGATCACCAGCAGAATCAAGGAGGAGATCGGACCAACTTTGTGAAAATCAAAGTAACACCTTTCCACTGTAATCACCAACCTCTGAAGTTCGTTACAGCTAAGGACAAGAGTATCCCTCAGCTACACCTCTAAAGCTAGAGCTCATTGCCAGGTCACTGGCATATGGTTGGGAGCACCATGCCGCTTTCCAACAGGAACGTTTATCTTCAAGTGTCCTACACTGGAAGGTGGAAGTTCTCAGCCAGCAGCAGAGACAGTGGGCCTCTGAAACGCCTCCTCACAAATTTCACTGCTGGCTGTCCATTAATTACTTTAAATCAAGAATAATGTGATCTTTGGTGAACACGTGGCCATGGACACGTGTCTCGCTTCAATAAAACTTATGACCACAGCACCTTTCAGATTTACTCTTTCTAGCCTAGAAAATAACAGAAAGCTAAGCTTGTCAGTTTGTCACCATTTTCCAGCTCTGCATTTGTGAAAAAAATAACATTGGCAGGGAAATAATACAAAAATGTATCACACACACAGGCTGCAGGAAGATATAATGTTCTTTTACATATTTGATATAGAGCCTAAATTAAGCTGCAGAAAAGGGGCCATGAATCTTCACAGCCTCATTATCAAGCCTCCCTAAACTTCAAATACAGGAAAATACATTTCATAAACAAAGACCCAATAGGATTTTAATAGTACAATAAATTTCACTGACGTTCACCACTAATCAAAATACAAAATATATTTTTAAAAACAAAGTTCATTCAACACAAAACCAGATTATTAAGCTGCAGAAAAGGGGCCATGAATCTTCACAGCCTCATTATCAAGCCTCCCTAAACTTCAAATACAGGAAAATACATTTCATAAACAAAGACCCAATAGGATTTTAATAGTACAATAAATTTCACTGACGTTCACCACTAATCACATTTCAAAATATATTTTTAAAAACAAAGTTCATTCAACACAAAACCAGATTTAGAAAAGAAGAGTACCATAAGCATATATTATATCTATTACACTTACTCTAGCTATTTTTGACTGAAATCACTTTTAACACAGTTGGCTGTAAATCCACAGCAGTAAACATAAACACTCTCCCTTGCCCCTCTTTTGCTTTCTTGGGACACGGGCTCAGATCATGACCCTATTCACGGATACAAATTTTCTGTTTTCACAGTAAGCTGAGACAGAAAAGGGGATCAAGTCCTCTCTCCCATCACTACACAACAAAACTATCTCCATGATCTTCCTTAGTATTGTCCCTCTTCTCACCAGCAGCCAGGTGCTGCCTTTCACTTCTGATCACAATTCACTCATTATCCACAGCTGAGAAAACCAGGGCTCTTCTACTCTTCCATGCATCTCCTAACAGAGAAAAAGTTTTAAGTCATCTTAGAGATAGTTGAAGTATTTTAAAAAGGTTTTTCTTCTCATGTTTTGAACAATCTTAGAGATGGTGAACTTATATGGTGTTTCTAAGTTCTGGAGAGAGAGGGGTTTTGTTGGGATTGCTTTTTTTTTTTTAGTTTCGATGCAACTGAAACTTTGTGCAGGTGAAAGGCTGCCAGCCAGCCATGAAGGATGGAGTGCTTTGGAAAGAAACTAAAAACATGGGTGGGACTCAAGTTTTGCCATATGCATGGTAACCCCAAACCAATGAGCCTTAGCTCAGATCACTTCAAAGGCTAGGAATGTAGTTAGGTCTTTACACAAAGCCTCAGTTGTGCCTTGCTAAAGGTACCTTTTCACTGCAATTCTTCCATCAGCTTGAATTGTTATACTGGCATCTGACATCAGAGCATCTAAGTGCTGTCAAAACTGGAATAAGCTCACCAGCTCATCTGACTAAACCCACTGAGGGCCTTCAGACAGTAATACCATTATTGACCTGGGTTGAATTCAAATGCATTTGGAGTGCTTGATATTTATCCAAATTATGCCCATTGAAAAATCCCTGGCAGAATACAGATAAAATCAGATTAAAATGTATCATTATAATTACTTCAAAGAGATGTCTGGTATAGAAATAATTAGGTTAGTAAATATTTTTAATTAAATTATGATTTTTACATTGTGTTAAAACTACAACGTGCATCTATGGACATCGCAACAAAACTACAAATCTGAAGAATTCAGGGCCTGAATATGAACATTTGCATTAATCTAATATAGTTATTATACCATTAACTTCAGTGATGTAATTCCAAGTTTACACAAGCATAATTAGAGGCAGATCCGAGATTCAGCAGATCAATATAAATCTTTCCATGGGCTGCAGTAGGCATGATAAGGCCCTGAGAAAAGTACTCGAGCTCTAGTACCATCCCACCTCATAAGACTTCTCCCAGCTTGACCTTTCTATCCCTAAAGTAATGTTTCTGCTAAGAACTGTCATTCACCTAATAGCGAATATGAAAACACGGGTATGGAACCAAGCAGACATGAGAAAAGAAAATTAACAATAGGGATAAATTCCAATGCCTTTGGTCAGAAATATTCAAAGAATTTGAGAAAATCTCCTGAAGTTTTGTACCACTTCTGCCTTTCACTGCAACTTCATAATAAATCAGCTGTGTAATACAGACAGGGAAAAAGCAAAAGTAAATAAACAAAAGAAATGATGCCAGTAGTACTGGCTGGGATTTTTAAAACGACACATTCCTTGCTGATCAATTGAATGGATTCTTTCTGCTAATGTACGACAAATAAGAATGTTTTAAATACCATACTGCTTAAGACTGTAATTTACATTTATAATCCTCTTTTCTTTAAACACTTTGACACCTTGAACATAAAACTATGTTTTACAGATGCTCTCCTCTTTTAATTGAAATCATATCTCAGGTCGAGATCACCACTTTCCTTCTGCTTCTCTAACCTCTTCTTGCCCGAAGGCCTGTAACTTGTGAATTATTTAACAATCATATTTGCTGCTGAAAATTGATTTCTGAGAGAATCCATATTGATTGAGATATGTGAGACTAATGAGTTTGAGGTTAAGATGTTTAGGTATCATTATCTCTGATAGTCCTGAACTAGAATCTTCATATTTTTGTGTCTCTTGTCAATATTCAGTTTTATTTTATATCTCTGCTTCAAGCTGTGCTTATGTATTAAAATAAAAAGCTAGGATGAATAAACATTTTACGCAGTGTCTGAAGCATCTATAGTAGTCTCCCAGATGTGTCTCTCCTGGGAAATGCCACTGCATGAAGGGGACGCAAGCAAAGCTTTGCCAAACTTTCATTTTAACTGGCAGCAAAAAAAAGTAGCTGGTATGAACCAATGGTCCCCACTTGAGCAAAAATTGTTTATAAAGTTGAAGATATGTCTCAACGGGTGAGACTTCTGTGAATGCCAGAGCGCTTATGCTGCAGCAGATAACTTTAAACTAGATAGCTCAGACCTCCAGCTCTTGCCGGGCTTCCATGGGATGGGGCAAAGCTCCGCAGAGCTGCAGTCAGTGCACATGGTGCCTTGCTTGGAGCTGCACATCAGAGCGCACACCCATGGGGAATCCTTTCCTACAGGTGCAGAAGGGCAGTGGAGCCCCCTTCATTTCTCCACTTACACTCAAGGGGTGGCTGGTGAACCCGTTGCAGGTCTGCCATTGAGCATGCCGCTCCTCCTTCTGCTCCTCAGCCTTTTTTTGACATGCCGAGATACAAGGAAGTCGTGTGACGTGTACCTGCACAGTACCCTCGGAGCCTTACTGCCAGCCTCCAGTCATCTTGCTGCCCTTGCGCAGTGAAAATCACTTCCTCAGCGCACTCTCTACCCACATGGGGAAGAGGTACTTTTTAACTGTCTTATCCCCACAGCTAAATGGAAAATAAAAATAATCTATAGAAACAGAGCATTTCCATGACTTTCAACTATATGTATCACAAAAAAAACCCTGATATATAAGAATCTGACCTCAACTGCAGTGTTTCCCAAAAGCAAACTTCAGACAGCTTGAAGACCTCTAAAATAATGGCCAAGTGTCTTCATTTTTCCCTCAAAATAAGGTAAGAATTAACTTGCCATACTGTTGACCTGTGATGACCTTTATGATGATGCTATGTTGGGTGCCCAGAATGTTCCCATTCAGTGCCCAGAAGTCTAGGTTTCTTATGTAAAGGACACTAATAATCAACTTTGGTCAGTTAATGCAATGCCATCAATGTATGTGGCCCACATATCTGGATCTCTGTGCCAAGTCCAAGACCCATGAGTCAGTGCAGAGAAGACCTCAAAAAGCTGCAGTAGGAATCTCTTGGGTTTGGAAGTGACATGACTGGGACACACGTGCCCTAGTGCTGGTCACAGCTTGATGAACATACGTTTGCATACCTGACTCAGAGACTCTATTCCAGGCTTTATATTTTTGTGTATCACTCTTCTTCATCCCTGTAACTACTCTTGCTCTCAAAAGAATCCAAAGCAAGCAAACAACAACAAAACCCTGCATAGTATTTGACCTTGGAGTTAGACCCCTTTTTGGAGTAGTTTTGGAATCAGCTGTATGTATGATTACAAAGAGACAGTTCTTTAAATGACCCAGCTAGAAAAGGATATTTTTGGTCAATGATCTATTTTTATTCGTGCTCTGCTGTTTCTCATGAAGCCTGATGACAAAGACCTGTCCTTCAAAGCTAGTCTATCGTTTCTCAATTACCATTTTCAATTACTTTCTCCAGGTGAAGTCCACTATGGTTTTGTTATCAGGTTTATTTTTGCAGGTGGGGGCTCTATTAGAGGGAGCAAAATACTTTCTAGGTTAGTTTTGCTTGTCTTTCTATAAGGAGAGAAACACAACATACATTTTCAAAGGTTCTTTTTAAAAAATTATCTAAAAGTTAAAATAAGAACTATGAACTGCATTACAGTATTTAAGACACGTGTTTAAACTGTTGACTACATCCATTTTAGTTAACAAATTTATTTTATGTCACTCTTAATCAGTAGAGGTATATTTTTGTTACTATTGATTTTGCAGCCATGCCAGTTAATGCTATTATCTTGGATAGTACATTCTGAACAGTTACCCTTACAGACATTTTAAATAAAAACAAACATCAATTGGGAACTCAAAATGAAATCAGATCACTTTATGAACCTGAAAGAACAACCTTCATACTACGCCACATAGTCTTCTTTGAATGACCTATCTTTTTACCCAACTTTGGTGATACATAGAATAAGCTTGATGAACTAAAGGGGAAGAGGCTATACTTTTTTAAAATCAGATAAAATTGGCATAGAAAATTGTCTAATTATTCATTTTTAAGTGAGGAACTGGAAGTTCTCATGATAGATAGTTAAAGACTCAGATATCACGATGGGAAACTTAATCTAAACTTGAAGATGGGTATACAGGCTTCATCTATATTAAGATAAATTAGCTATATCTGGCCTAAACTAAATCATTTTTTCCTCATCAAGATGAAACGATAGATCCTCAGACTGAACTTCTATTCACTGGAAAGATGTTGAATAACTGATATCATAAGTTAGACTTGTGGAAACTCAGGACTACGCAGGATCACATTTTTCTGGAGGGTGGGTATTGCCATGGTTACCTACCTGCACTTTGATGCCGTGCCATAAATCCCTACTTTTCCAGCCCCTCCAAACTGCTTTGTTCTGAACACAGACTGCCTCTCACAACAAGGTGGTCTGCAGTCTTCTGGTGGTAGAAAACACTTAAGGCGGTGGGAAAGTCCATCAGTTTCAGCTCAATACCCACAACTTGGAGATGGTTTGCTAAGAATAAAACTAAAGCCACTAATAACAAATTTTGATACTAGACAGGTTTCACCTGACTAGAAAATATCCAAACTATATTTGTTACTCTGGCCACTCAGAAAGCTTACAAGCATGGGCGATACCCTTTGAAAACCTCTCCTTTCACAGGTCAGCACCCTCAAGATATTATAATTTTAAGGTACATGGGGTTTTAGATGTTACAAGTCTGTTAATTATGGGTTCAGTTAACAAGCTCACACACATGCCTTATCAGAAAAAGAACTTATCTCATCTGAATAAGGACTGTGGAGGAGCAATGGTAATTTTGTAGGTGAATCTGCTAGCTATCTAGACTCATTTTTAACTGAAGGAATTTTGGGTGTTGCTCTTAAAGAGCAGGCTGAGTTCAATTTAGTGTTTGTTTCTTCATTCTTATTTCTCCTTTTTGACCAGAGAAAGAGGAAGAAAGCAAAAAATTCTCAGCTCTTTATTTCTGCCTTAAGTGCATGAGATTTTTATTTTTATTTAAATTGGCTCCTGGTCTCCCAGTCTCTTTCTTTCCCTAATATTAGTTTAATCATAGAGGAATACCCTAGAGCAGATCACAGTTCAGTATTCTAGATTTACTAATTTTGTGTGAATATGTGTGTGTGTGTGTGTGTGTTCAGAACATTAAATTCTTCCTTATACAGAAATAATGCAAATCTGTAAAAGAATTCAGGGCCCTTACAAGATAGCCACGCTCTCATAAAGAGCATAGAGGGTCTTCCTTTCTCCTCAGGTCAGAATGAAGGTAATGTCCTGTATTATAACACAAGGAATGAAGAATGGCTATTTTCTCAGTGCTAACTTCACAGTAGTATGGGACTAATTAATAGATGGGAACGTGAAAGTAGGCAGTGTTATTTGTGGAGCTAATTAAGATATGTGGCAGAAAAAACATGTGGACAGGCAATTTCTTGATTTTAAAGGTTTGTATAGCTAGACAGTTTTATTAGTCAACACTACGCTTTTTTTTTTAGTCATGGGCTACATTTTGTGAGATATGGACTCCTCAATTAATCTTTCAAAGACTGATTTTGATTTATCTCAGAGGGAGGCTGGGGAAAAAAAGCAGATGTGTATTTTAAAAAAAACCCAACAGCTTGTTCCCTTTAGTGCATTGATTTGATCTTTTAAACATGTTTCTATATCCTCTCCATTTCATCTATTACTGAAGGAGGTGGGGAAGTGAATCTAAATGTCCGTTCCATTTAATTCCCCACAGATTTAAAATGCAAGGAAATTCTCACAAAGAAAAAGCGTTGGTCTAAAAGACTTGTTCATCAGCACATAGGAAGTCTGTGGCAGGAGCCAAGAATAGAGCCCAGCTCTTCCAAGCTCCCCTCCACTGCATTAATCAATGAGCCCAACTGTAACAAAGCTTACCTACCTTGAAAGACTGGGCTCTGAGGAGACTTTCCTCAATGTTACGACAGCAAGTTCCCAATTTTCCAAGCCCAGCATCACTCGATTCAGCGTCTTTCCTTTTGTTCAAATAGAACAGTCAGTTTTCAAAGAGAAAGCCTAGGAGATTTTAGTTTTGGTTTGGGTTTTTTTTTAAAAGGAGGGGGCATATCTCACATAAAAGCAATGCCGACACTTCTATGAATTTTGAAGCTAGTAAGTACTATAAATTTTGTTTAAAGGAGTGACAGATTTGGTGAGAAAGACTGTTCAAAATCTAGAAAAAATGCTATTTAAATCCTTTATTTACAAAAATGAATTCATGACCCAAATATCCTAGGAGCCTCTTCGAGATCTCAGTCTGTACACCCTTAAGGTGACAAGTATTTCAAAACCTGTCTGACGTAAATCCTGATGTATATTAAATACAGGATTTTTATTAGTGCCTCTACAGTACACCCAGCTGCTCATCTGGTACGACAGTGTTGTGAATGGATAGGAAGCTCTGCTAAAGAGGCCCACAATACATTTTACAACAGCGGCTGAAGCAGAGGACAAACATCCAGCAATTTACTTCGATTCTGGTCTTGAAGTACCACCCTGCTTGTTTTCACGCTCATGCTACCTGTGCTAAAACTAGTAAGTACTCCCACCCTCCTTCTCCTGGTGCACAACCACACCTGAACCGACCAGCTCACTCCACTGAGACCACAACAGCCCCGTCTCTCATTACCAGCACATGCTTAATTCCCACTATATGCCAGTTTTGTCTGTCGCCACCTCGGTCGCACCCTACCAAAAACGTTCCCTTGTTGTTATCAGCCGCCCAGGTCTGCTCTGCAGCAGGACCCCAACCGTGCTGCCTGGCGTGCTCTTCCCCTGTGGAGAGGGATGGATTTGGGCACAGGGATGCAAGGTAAAGGAGGGGGATGATCTTGGTTGCGGTTGTTAAATAAACAATTTTTTCTTACAACAAACCCTGGCACCTGTTCTCACCATGTCATGGCCCGTGATGACTTACTGTCTACCAAGCATGACCAAGCGATTAGTGGAGCCGTGTCGATGTATCTCAACAGTAATGGGGGCTCTCTTTCCATTTGCCTTCTATTGAAATCTAAGCGCTCCATTGGCCTGTGCATTTTCAGCTTGATGAATTCATTATTCCCCACCTTTTTTTTCTTCCTTTCTCAGGCCACAGCTTTCCAAAAAGCCAAGTGACTGTTTCTGTTTTTTCCCTCTCTATGAGGGTTTTTTTCTCTCTCTTTCTAGGCAGATGTCAGAAAATGTCGCACTGACTCATCTGTTTCAAACAGCATTTCAGTATACGTTTGGATCTATGTATATTAGACAGCAAACAATCATGACACTTGGCTTATTCATTTATTTATGTGGAAGAGAAAACATGCAGTTTTCTAACATCCTTCAACTAATGATATTGGGAAAATACATTTTCAAATTCAGAGGCAAGGAAAGCATTCAATTCATATTCCCCAGCAAACAAATGACACCACATAAATAAAACACAAAACTATTCAACTATCATTAAAAAAGTGACAGTTGTCCAAAGTAGGAAATTCAACAATGTGGTTGTTGCATTTTGTCTTTAAATACTTACATGGAGTAAGTATTAGCATGGAGATAGGATTAGACTACCCTAAATTTGTGTTTTCTTGGAGATGTTCTCTTTCCCTCCTCAAAGTTGTGCCTAGTTGAACAGAAGGGACTTTGGCCATTTTTCTGGCTCTTCTAGATGTCCAGAGGCTTTTTTAGAGCACAATAGGTCCAGTACACTCAGGATAGTTATTGTTATAAATCCCATACAGAAATAAAGGCACATTATATATGAACCAAAACATAAATTGTTTTTAACAGGCGTAAGTTTAGGAATGCCTCTGTGCTGTGGTCCAGTAGTCAGAGCAGCAAAGCAACATCTGAGCCTGGAGTCTAGTTCTACTTCTGCGACAGGTTCTACTTTTCTGCCTCCATTTCCTCCATAAAACAAGGATAACCTTTTTCCATCTTAAAATAAAGATATCATTATCTCTTTGAACTGTAGAAGAGCCTACAAAAGTCTCTTGGATGAGGTCCCTATTACACTAGATGCTGTACAAACACAGAACCACATGCTATTATAATGTGGGAGTGGCGTGCTATTAATAATACATTAGGACATTTTGAAACTATTAAGCAGAAGAGTTATTTTAAAATTCTATTCATTTCCTCCATTTAAAAAAGAATGAAATTTGAACGAATAGGTAAGGAAGCTAATTGCAGAATGCGAAAACATCCTTCTGGCTCTGTGAATACACAAATGCTGTGTTCATTGCTCTGCAGGGTAAAGGAGAAGTAACCAGGCATGCCGTGTTCTTTTACTGACTCTGCCACTGACTTTACCTCTAACCATTTTCAAACCAGTTCATTTCACTGGGGTTCAACCTATTTGTTGCTCAAGTGGATACAGTATTTCACGGGGACATAATATGGTTCAATTAAAGAAGACCCAGCCTAGAGAGATTTTAACTGGGTTTGAGGGCAAGAGTGATTATTGCACTTGATAGACTTGGGAAGTGGGGGCAAATTATAATTCATTATTTATGTGCAAATTTGACATTATTGTTAACATATATTCCCCCAGAGCCTTGGATGGACATATTTTGGAAAAATCAAATCAATAAGTGATTTAATATCTGTCAAGTACTTTGGGATCTTTATTTGAAACGAGTGTTAGAAGAGCAGTATCTTACTCTCAACTCCTTAATGTGCAAGCATGCCTTCTATTAATACTAGAACCCTTTGGAACCATTAGAGTTTATCAGCTAAATACATATTTGGCACATTAACTAATTTTTGATTACCCAATTAGACTTTAACAGCTCCATCTATCATGTAAATTTTTCTTAATGTGCAGATTATGGACCCAATAGAACTTAATGGAGCTCCTTACAGTGTTCTGAGTCGATGCAGCTGGCACATGGACACTAAGGAAAGTATTTTCCTCCAAAGTGAGAATTACACACCTATCTTCCCATGTTGCTAATGGGTGTTATGGCCTAAGTCGTCCCTGGGCACTGAGACAACACAAGAGACCCAAATGTGATCCAGTTTATACCATTTTATATGTTGGCTCTCATACACCTCCACTTCTGCCATTCCGTATCAAAAGTACATCTCCTACAGTCAACTGAGTCACAACTACACAAATCGAAAGCCAGGGCCATTTGATCTATACCTACCCTGTGGTAAACCGTGATTGTCACGAACAGGTTACCTAGTGGATGGCCATAGCTATAAGAAGCTGCTAGCAAAGTCTTCTTCCCTGCGGCTATGTTTGGCATGCAGAGATGTGCTGGAGACAGTGCCTCCATGCCGTGTGCTGCTGGGCATGTTCTCTCCCACCCCACTGTCTCTCAGAAGACAACACGTGGGCTGAACTCAGCACTGGGTCAGGACTCTTCCTCTCCCTCTTGCATAAGTACTATGCCATTTGTCTTGTTGAGTCTTCCCCGATATACTGTCGTGGCTCACATCCCACTCCTCACGCTCTTTGCCACTACCTGTCTATGGGATGGAATGAACTACGCATTTCCTGATGAAAACACGGACATTTGAGAGCCACTAGAAGGAATAAGATTACTCAGATCACTGGGACAACAGCTACAGAATAGATAGCCAGAACAAAGTAGCTGGCAGAGAGAAAAAACATTTAAGTAGCAAATCTGCATCCCCTAGCCCAGAGGCTTAATGCATGGTTATGGGTTTAACGCTAACCATGTTTGGCACAAGACTGAATACAGAACCTTTGCTCAGAACCAGCAAATAATTAACTGCTAGAAATGAAATGTAGAGCTATAGTATACTTTCTGCTCTGCTGGCTTTACACCTAGATCTGCCAAAATCTCCAGCTACATGTGTAACAAACGGGGGGTCTTGGTGGGCTGCCTCCTCTGCTGGAAACAGATCAAACTACTGCCGTTAGAAGTAAGGCAGATTAAAACCTAAGAAAAATAGAGAAAGGCTGCATTCACACACACACGAACAAATATTTTCCACGTTAAAGTAAACACTTATAAAGTTATCTAATGCACCATTAACGAATTGAATTTTTTTTTTAATCTCTCACTTCTCTTAGCCTATACAATGAAGCTTGTTTGAACCGTTCCCAGTTAGTTTCACTTTCTTTCTTTACCTCACAGGCTGCAAGCACAACACTAGAATGTTTTTATATCATGAAAATACTTCAGTTAGCATTCCTTTCCTGCGAGAAATTCCTTTTCTATGGCTTCCATGAGAAGGCATTTTTTAAAATCTTATTTGTTTCCTTACAATGCTCCTTTAATAAAGCGTGATCACGCCTCTTAAGGAAATAAGCTTTCCCTTTTCTGCATGTGGTCTCACCCTGTCAGTGCTTTCATTAGTTTCTGCACAAAGTCCTTCCCTGATGTCTTACTCGGAGCAGCACTCATTGTTCGCGGGGAGCGTGCGTTCAGCCCGTCCTGCTGGCGCCAGCGTCTTTCAGACGATCCCTGTTCTCTGGAATGGATTTTGGAAGAGATCTACCTTGAAGATAGTTTAATGTCACTTAAACAAACAAACAAACAGAGGTACATTGTAAGCACTGCCTGGGAAAGTATTAATATTGCTGCTAAATGCAGAGATAGGGTTAATTTGTTTCTATATTCTGCATCCTGCCGGACAGCCTCCTGACTATCACTCAGAGAAGTGTACTTCTTTTCAGAAGAGACAGCATGCAATGCTTTGCTTAAGGAAAAGGGAGATTTACCCTGCACCGTGGTTCTCAAATGAGGTCCTTTCTCCTTGAGTACCAAATCTCATTTCCCGTGACAGAGCTCAGAGAGCTTGACACGAAGGCGGCTGGTCCCAAAATCGCGGCATCAAGAGCTGCTGACCAGCCCGAGGAGATCAGAAAGCCCTGCGTGCTCTGCCTCTCTGAGGAACAGGCCCTGAGCAGGTGTATTACATCATCAACTATGTCAGCAGTGGTAGAATCACGTGATTTTCGTGTAAACAATGCTTGTAAAAAGTCGTAACAACAAAAAACACACAGCAGCTACTGTTGAGAGAAGAAAATGAAACCTTTTTTAATCTATCTACATATTTAGATGGTATCCTCTGCTGTGATAACTTAAGAACTTACTGCTCATTGAATCCTGTGCTGCAAGAAGATCTCATACGTTGAGATCTCAGTCTTGGCTTTTTGTTATAAAGTTCGCTTTTTTCCTCAGTCATGACTCTTACCTAATTTATTTTTCCATTTCATTTCTGGGAGCTGACCTTCCTGGAAGAAACTCCGGGTGCCTGAGCAGGTATGTATTTCTTTTACTATGCTTTGGCTGCACAAGGAAAAACAAATGAAGGTATACATTTTTAATCACACATAGGGACATTTCAGCTTTGCCAACCTGTGTTCCTTTTTTTGCTATTTATTTGCACACATTGCAAGCTGTCCTAAGACCCTCTCTGTTCTTCTTCCAGCTACAGTTTGCGCCCATAAAATGTGTGCGTGTTAACTTAGCAGCCACAAAGTGGACACAGGTCACGGTATCTGTGCTGCCACCTCCTGCACTGCACAGCCATCCATGCAGCTCCAGGGACAAGACCAAGGTTGGGCTTGCAGTTGTGCCAAACTGGGGCACCGGCTGTTACACATCAGTTGTCCCATGAAAGGGAGGCTCCTCCTGGAAATCCCATGTATTGGAAATCCATTCCACTGTTACTGCGGCTCTAAGAGTAGCTGGAATATGTTTGGCATACAGAGAGTGCCAGGAACCATTTTGAAAGTTTGCTGATGCTTTAAGATTTGATATCAGGCAAAAAGTATCACCCACTTCTCAGTCAACAGGTTAAATGTAGTTCCAGGGGTGATAACTAAAGTTATTACCTCCTGTGGTAATTATGCCCAATTTACACTATTCCCACTGAACTAATCGGATCAAAAAGAAAAAAACCCCACAACTATCATTTCAGGGTTTAAGAGTGAGACTTTTGGGTCGTAAGCATTACAGTATCGAAGTTTTCAACAGCATTTTTATTAATGAACTCAGAGCACTGTACACCAGGAGCTAGTACCATTATTTCTGTTTTACAGATGGGGAAATGAAACAGAGGACATGAAATAACTCTCAACACGGGTATGACCTCCCATATAGTTATGAGAATCTTAGAATCAAATATGAATAGACAGCAAGAATTTCTACTGAAAAAATAAACTTTATAAAAAGAATTCAGGAATGGAAACGTAATTCCCATAGAAATGAATACTCTGTTTTCCAATGATTCTGCTGGAAACAACATTTCTAGAATGGCTTTTCCAACCCTTTTGGGAAAAATCCTTTGGTGTTTTTATTTATTTAACATCAGGGAAAATATTAAATGCAGAAGTAGTAAGTAACATTGCTTCATCTAGAGGAGTGCCCAGTAGATTGAAAGAGCGTTTCCTCAGCGGAGGATCTCAGTGTCTCAGTGTGACACATGCTCAATTCAAAGGCAATGGCAAATCATAAAAATGCCAAACTTAACACAAAGTAATCCATTACATACATTAGCAGCCAAACACTAGATGCAGAAATTCTGTTTCCCAGGCTCTGCCTCGTAGTGCTAAACCACATTTTGGCTACCAACACCTCAAACAGAGTCCCGTTCGGGGCTGAATTCACCAAAAAGGTGGCAGTTCTCTTTTGAGCTTCCTCCAAAGAGAAACATGAGACACCACTCACAAAAAAGCATGCACAAGTGGTTTAAAAACACCCTCTCTAGCTCCCTGCCTTAGCTGCCCTACGGAGAGGGATGCACACACCAGTGGGCTCTGCTGGGCTGCTCTGGCTTGGCTGACTCTTGCCTGCCTTTGGCCTTAGGGAGCTTGGCTCTCCCTTTGGAGGCTCCTGATGCCGCCCTGGGCTTTGCCAGTCTCCTTGGCCTTTGCCTTTTAGCAATTTAATGAATGTGCATGGACACACCACCCAGTTCATTCCTGTTTGTTGTAAAGTATTGTTACTGTTACTTGCATTGGGCTTTGTAGCTTTTCACAAAGAGCTTTTCACTCTCCTCCCTCTCCTTTTATACCTACCTTTGATCACACAGATTATTAGCAAGTCTGACAATTAAAGGCTAATCACTGAGTAGGCAACTCAATGTCCATTTAGATGAAGTGGGGCAGTAACACCTTTCCAAAAGTGCATCTTAGACTGGTGAATCTCACTGCACCAAGTAGCCTAAAATATGCAAAGCCATGGTGATCTGGACCTCTTTGTCATCTTAGGCCTCATGTTACATCACTTAAGTGAAGTTCTAAATTCTTGTGAAGGAGAACTTGAGGAAGAAGTGCTGATGTACTATTTCATGTAGAGACAATAAAAGGCCTTGCTGTTGCATGAACATACATCATCTTTACTGTGAGAAACAGTGGGCTCCACAAAGTTGTCTGTTCAAGAGCCTGTGCTTGGTTTGCAATACAATACCGATCATAGCTTTGTTCTCATTCAAAAGCACCTGTACTTGAAATATCCATCCCACAAAACGTAGGATTTGGCTGGAGTCAAAGGAAGCATCTATATACCTAAAAGTTGGAGAAGAATTTATTCATCTGTTATAAACAGTAATTTTGAGAATCCGGCTGCTCCCCAACCCTGAAAATGTCTAAACTCAATATGTTTTTCAATTTCTGACTTGAAGGTCCACAGAACCTTAGAGCTGCATCTCTACTCACAGCCCAGGTTTCCTCTCTGCAAAGGACTGGACCATATAACGTGCACCAAAACCTATCTAGGAGCCATAAACTACCTCTGCCTAAGTCTCTAAGCAGCAATAGGTGTCAGGCTAAAGCGAGCACTCATCAGTGGGGACAGAATTTGCTTCCTGCAAAAAACAACTCAGTAGTGCTAGTGTCCAAAGGCATCCTCTTGTTCCTCCTGTGAGAACTTTCATGTGAAATAAAACTCAGAAACAATATCTTTCATCCGTTGCTCTCCCCTCTCCCCAAGGCAGGAGGGTGCTCCGAGTCAGCACAGTCTGTTCCTAGATATCTGAGCGCTCCTCTGTGAAATGCCAAATTAGCGCATAAATGCTAAGCACCATCACTGGACTGACCTGTAAGGTCTTTACTACCTCTGGAGTCAGGGACTTGGTCTAGTATTTCTGGGTGGCCCATAATTACTTTTTAAGTTCTTCTCTTTACTGTGGCATCTGCTGTACCATTTAAAATAAGTTTATGGGTAAAACACATAGAACGTAATTCTGAGTTAGACATTTTTCCATCTCATTTACATATCTTTCATCCTACCACATCTCAGGTATCACCTTTTATTTCTTGGATTATCATACAAACTTCTCGAGTACTCAACATTTCCTTCACTGTTTTATCACAGTGTGCCACGTAGTCTTCAGGACATGAGGTGCTAACTACCGCACCGGGCACAATCGCAGTCCCAGGATGGAATGTCTTGCTTTAATAGAGAAATAAAATGATATAAGGTCGTAAGCTAAGACTATCATAAAGTGCATTGCAGGTACCCTATACTTAAATACTCCCATGCTGCCTCTTAACTCCAAGTGAGGCAATTTGCCTAATGCCCATAGAAGTGACACAATTAATTCCCCTCCCTTAAATAATCCTAACCTTTCCTCTCTAATGTGCCTCTGTAAAAAGAATGTTTTCTAAAATAAAACAAATTTTTAGAAAACCATATCCTTAAAATCCTTAGCATTAGAAATACCAGGAGTCTAAAAAGAAATTTAGAAAGTCCTTCTTTCATTGTGTTCAGATAACCACTGGAGACCCCTTTCTCTCTGAGATGGAGACCAAACCCCACAGCAGTATAATGAGCACTGTAAATACACTCGGTGGACTGCCTGAAAGTGGCCTCAGCCATAAACAGCAACCTCAGCATCTTTCTGTTCATGTTTGCTGCTAAATACTTGCAAAGGAACCAACAACCTCCAAATTAGTCCTTAAGATTTGAACCTTTCTGTCCCGATAGCGCAGCGCTTCGGTGTTACTCATCAGTCTGGCATTTTGCACATCATTTGATAATAGGTTAGGTGGAAGAGGGGCCATGAGCATCACCTGTACCTAAGAGGGAGTTATAATTTCAAAAAACCTCAGTTTGAAGCATTTCCCAGAGGGAAAGCATCTGCAGGTTTAGCAGTATCACTTAATGCAACATACTTTCCATGTGCCCAAGAGCATGGTCCTCTTGTAGTACAGTTAGAAAGTTGTAGATACAGCACTTATTCATCGGTCATATGTTCAAAAAACAAGGAAAACAAAAAACTACCTCTCTGTACTGAATTGTACAAACCCAGCCTAAAAAAACAGTACCATCATCTTCTGCAGGAAGATTTTTTGGTGTATCAAGAAAAATCTTCTCCAACTGGATCATTGCCTCTCAGTGTTTATTACAAATGTCAGCTACTATAGAAATAAATCCAAAATTTCTTTTAGCAAAAATTAGGAAGCATTATAAAAGTTATACTGGTATCTCAATGAGAGGTGTTTCACACAAGAAAGAGAAAAAAAAAAATCTGAGTTATTTCACCTGAAAATTAAACATGGAGTCCCCTAATCAACAAGTATTGAATAGTAAATATATTACCTGAGATTTTACTCAGTCAAAAGGACGAGAAAAGGAAATTAGAGCATGTTAAGTGTACATTCACATTTGCTACTAGACTTTAGATATGGGAACCGCATGGTAGTTACAAAGTTAAAGTTAACAGTAGGGTCACTACTTTTGGTAATGCAATTATTCTCACTGTATAATTTATTATTAACCAGTATAAACTATGCCTGGCATGTGCAATCACTAGTTCAAAACGATGAGCAAAACACAGGGGTTTTATGGTATAAATTAATGTTGGTTCCTCTGCTGCCAGGGGGAGTTTTGCCACCAGCTTCAGCCAGCGTAGCATCTTCCCTCAAATCTTGATCGAAATGAAGTTTCGGTAGTTTACCAAACCCATGTGGATGCTGATTCTTTCCAAGGCCTTTTACTGGATAGAGGTTTTATTTCAGATGAGCAATCCATCTGTTTTTCTTTTGACCCACTGGTAAGCAAACTGGGAACACGCCACCTTCTCACAGCCATGATTCTTAAACAGATCGTCATCAAGGCACAGAAAACGGGGCTAGGAGTGTTGTTAAGATGTCTTGATGAATTTTGTCCTCCTCTGTGCCTCCAGGCAGGACCATCTACACCTGTTTCTGAAAAATTTCCAACAAAAGAAATGCCACAACATCCCGAGTTGCCTTTTTCTGGTGTTTTGTTTTATCCACCTTAGGTCATTCCTAATACCTAATCTGAATTTTGTTTGGTTCTGTTTAACAAATTACTTCCCATACCCTCCCATTTCTCACCATGGAGATGGAGAATAAACTACTGACTTTCTTTTCCACCAGTCTTTTGTATTCTTATAGCCCGTCGCCATGTTCTCCTCAGACATCTCTTTTTCAGGCCGAGCACCCCCAATACCGTCAGTATTTCCTGACAGGTCACGTTTCCTTGCTCTCTTATCACCCTCATTGCTTTTCCTTTGAACTTTCTCCAAACTCTCTGTAGTTTATTTGGGGTGCGCTGCCCAAATCTGCGCTTAGAGGTATAGCTGAGCTCCTACCAAAGCCGTGAGGAGCAGAAGTCACTCCATACTCCTCACGGGCTATATTTTGTATTACATCTTCAGCACTCGCTATCAAGAAAAGTTCTTAATTTCAACGTGAACATTTCTTCTGCCAGCTTCACAACTATTCTTAATTAACGGGAACCTTTAACATTGTAAACAGCATTAAAGTAGAAGAAGTCATACTTAATTGGTTATCTTCACTTAGCCTACACCCCAAAATGACAGAACATTTCAGGGTTACTACCGGAAATACGTGAACACAGGCATGCACACACAGCCCAAGTACAATTAACAGAGACTTAATCTAATCTGTATTCAGATGCAGATGTACAGAGATAAATAATCTACAGATATAATATAAACACCCACACATTGAGTAGGTCTGTAACTGAGAGGTTTATCTAAGTGATTAAGAATACCACAACTTTTCCAGTGCCAAAAAAAATTAGATAGCTAAATATAACCACAGCTAAAATCAGATTCCCTTCTTTTATAGTCCTGAGTCTAGATAAATGTATATGTGGAAGAGATCATATCTACCTTAGCATGTCACACTGCCTGTTCCTCCTCCATGTAAACAGGTTCAACTCCTCTGAAGTCAGTCAAAACACATATATAATGTAAGTATGTGTTTGTGTGCATCTGTGTGTAAACCCAGGGTAAATAGGAGTAGAATAAGGCCCCTTGTTGGCTCAGGTCTCTCAGGTAGTTGTCATAATAGAAAAACAAGAAAACTGTAGGTACTGTAGTTACCTACTATGCAATAATTATCATGTAATTATACTGTAATTACAGTACCTGATTATTGATGTACTGTAAAATAAACTGTTACCAAGTTTTTTTACTGTTCACTTCTATTTACAGTCATCTCTGATAAAGACTAAGCCTCCCCAAAAATGCATGATAAAGCTTCTTATCACAGGTTTTAATACCTCTAATAACTACTGTAATTCTGTGTGATTTAGTGCTTTGAATAATCCACCAGGATTTTTCTCTAGATCTTTAAAAGGATTGTAATGTGTACAGAGGTGTCGTAGTGATTAAATTTACAGGACACTTACCAAAACAGTGATAAGAAGGGATGTTTAATTAACACATGTACACGTTGTTCAACTGTACTATCATGCAAAAATGGAAAGACCTGAATGAGACCCCTATTTCCCTTTCAAAATGTTAAAAAAAATTAAACAAAGGATTATCCTCACTATACAATATAGGAGCAGACATTCTGAGGGCAACAGCAAATCCAGGCAGCACCTGAGAGCAGTACCAGCCTAGTGCTGGTAGAGCCAAGGTCCTGGTACCAGTCGGACATCCCAGAGGGAAAGGAGAAAGTAAGTCACGTATGACAGTACATGGGAATTCACCAGCTGAGTTTGGAGATGTCGTTCCTTTGGCTAGTGGGTAGTTCAAGGACACTGCAGTTCTCTTCAGCTATAATGTCTGAAAATATCAATGCTTTTAGGGCTCATTGATAAAAGCCATTGCAGAAAACCAGCTGAAGGTTACCTTATCAGATGGTTTTGAACTCCGTGTCTCAGAAAGGCACACAGGTGCTCTAGAAAATCCCTTTTCCCTCCATCAGTAGATTTACTTAATGGCCAAGGCTATCCCTGATTTATATAACAGATAAGTAAATTTAAGTTAAGCAATGAAGCGCCCCAGCAGACTAAACCCCAACAGAAAAGGGCAGCAGTCAACCATATAGCAGGCAGTGGAAGAGAACCTTTATCTCTCTAAGGACGCTTTCCACTTTAACTTCTACTGACATTTTGTCCACTGTGATGCTGACAAAAAAAAGTGATAGAGAGATCTAAAGGTGTTATCATATACGATCAAAAGATGAAAAAGAAAAGTCAAGAAGCTCATGCAACCCATATTCCCACTGGGGAAGTATCCTTTTTAATATTAGAATTGTTTTTACTTTGAAATGGAAATCCCAGCATCTGCAAGTGCATGCAGCTGAAGCAGAGTTCACTCCTGGATGGGCAAGTGCCAGGTAGTAACAGGGCACAAGAACAGGCTTTGGCTCCATGAACGGAAACATAAACCTCTCCTTTGTAAAAATGATTCTTAATGATCTCAAAGGCCTCCTGGTTTAGTATGGAAGATGAGTGCTACTGTTTTCTTTAGAATGAATCCCACATATTTTGTATCACAGTCCTGGCACAGGGCTGCAAAGATGAAATCATTCCTTGACCATCATTGTGGGCACGCCTGCTCTGATCTGCAGTGCTATGCGGGGGCACACAAATACTGGAAATGGTGTAACTGCATTATTACTGTGCTCTGCACGGGCTTTTATACCCTGGTTCTCAGCAAGACTAATTATTCTAAAAGAAGCCTCACACTAGCGCAATTATCCTGCTCCCAAAACCTGAGTTACATCATTTAGGACACTGTGCTTTGCTATTCAGGCATATCCGTGCAGCTTTATTTTTTGCAACAAAGATTTTTACAGGGTGGGGGGTGGAGGTGGGGGGAGTTAACAGGAACAAGCTCAGAGATCGTGAACAAGGCAGAACACTTAAATATAACAGGAATAGGGAGTAGGCACTGAGAGTGTCAAAAATCACGTGCTCCTGAGTCTGACTGTTTATTTACCTGGCACACCAGACTGCTTACCTGCGTAATCCTTTCTCTGCAGCAGGTGAAGGTGAAGGTGTGGGAACTGCCTTCTTCCTTTGCTGGCAGTATTAACTGAGCAGCGTGAGGAGGGAGACTATGGGAGGAATTAATTTCTCATCTCTGTCATCAATAAATTACTAAGGCAGCTTTCAGGACTCTCCGAGGGTGTTTGAAACATATACCCCTTTGGCTGGCTACTCTCTGGATGGGCTAGCATACATGCTGCCCTCTTGCATAAGGTTGCAGTCTTTCTATAGGAGAAGAACTGACTTTTTAAATAAAATATACAAGTTTCTCCTATTCTGAGCTCCAAAGAAAGGTAGCACACCATTTTACAGTCCAGAAGGAAAACCGTGAGCATAAGACTCAAAGGTTACCTTTCAAGAACAGGATCCTACATGTATTACTAGTATTATTACAAGTATAGAGCTCGTAGAGAGAGGCTGAAACTCCCAAAGAAATGAACTAGTCATCCCCTTTACAATTTGTACTAAACATGTGAAGTAAATCAGTAATGCATACAAAACTTTCCTGACAGTAGGACTGGCAACGAATCTGAAAATGAGTGCAAGTTCATCAAACACTTGGTACATCATCCAGACCAACTTGCAGGTGAAACTGAAATGGATTTAAATCCAACTCTTCCCTTCCTGGGAAAGAATTTACAGTAGTAAACATTATTTAACATCCTTATTAAGGGAGATGTTGACAAATAAGAAAAAATAGCATCTATTCAGTGACTCAGAAATTAGCAGAGCAGCTTTAGTCATTTTTCCTCTCTCTCATGAGTTAATCAGACATTTTCCCAACATTTCCATATATGCCTGTTCTTTCCTTCTGTGCCCAGCAAAACTACGAGCTACTTCTGAATGTGATGGTTAACCACATTTTTGTTACGTTTCAGCATAAGATGGAGAACAATTAGATTTGCAACTGAGAAAAAGAGGGAGGGGAAGAAAGGAAAGAAGGAAGGAAAGAAGGAAGGAAAGAAGGAAGGAAAGAAAAGGAAAGAAAAGGAAAGAAAAGGAAAGAAAAGGAAAGAAAAGGAAAGAAAAGGAAAGAAAAGGAAAGAAAAGGAAAGAAAAGGAAAGAAAAGGAAAGAAAAGGAAAGAAAAGGAAAGAACATCTATTCAGTGACTCAGAAATTAGCAGAGCAACTTTAGTCATTTTTCCTCTCTCTCATGAGTTAATCAGACATTTTCCCAACATTTCCATATATGCCTGTTCTTTCCTTCTGTGCCCAGCAAAACTACGAGCTACTTCTGAATGTGATGGTTAACCACATTTTTGTTACGTTTCAGCATAAGATGGAGAACAATTAGATTTGCAACTGAGAAAAAGAGGGAGGGGAAGAAAGGAAAGAAGGAAGGAAAGAAGGAAGGAAAGAAGGAAGGAAAGAAGGAAGGAAAGAAGGAAGGAAAGAAGGAAGGAAAGAAGGAAGGAAAGAAGGAAGGAAAGAAGGAAGGAAAGAAGGAAGGAAAGAAGGAAGGAAAGAAGGAAGGAAAGAAGGAAGGAAAGAAGGAAAAGCTGCTGCCTCTTCAGCCAAATGACTCAGAGATGGTACGTCATCGTCTTCAGATCTCAGAAACCAAATGATTTGTGAAATCTTCAGAAATGTCGATGATGTAGCTAACTGCATGGAGGGCGGTTTTAATCTCGGGTAAAACTCAGGGGTTTAACCACCCCTGAGTACTAAGCCATCCACCACCTTGAAGTGTATCATTAAGAAGTCCAATAGTTATGTAAGCATCTCCAGCTTGCTTTCCCTTAAAGAAACTTGCCTTACCTTTCTAACCTTCTCTCTGGTTTTTGCCTTGGTACAGAGACAGATGTCGTAGAAGGAAACTGAACGTATTTCACGGGGATATGTAGGTCATATCCTTCATTATTACAGAAACAAAAATACGCTTGTTTCGATCTAACTACGTGTATTTAAAGAATTACCAGCAGAACATAAACCGAAGCCGAGAGGTCTGTTTAAGGTCTGGGTGTTCCAGCTATTTTTACTGAAGCTGCCACGGATTTCAATGGGAGCGTTGCACGCTGAATGGCGAAAGTAAACGGCTCCCAGACCAGAGTTAACTCAGGGTTGTGTACAAAGGAAAAGATGCTCACCCTATGGAAGGCATATGCAAGCTGAATTGCATACGTTAAATTAAAGACATCTGCACTTTGGCAGAATTTGGACAATGACTCACTTATATTTAATTATGTAAAAATTTCAAATGGGGCGAACTCCACTGTAGTGACTCACATTAGTGCTACCACATGATCTTCTGATAACTACATCAGTATATAACTCATGTCTCTGCTGCACAGAGTTTCTACAGAGAGAATGACGTATTACCTGACTAGCATTAAAAGGACTCCATGTTCCCAGCAATGACTGGTACATTAAGTAATGCTTCAGAAAGTAGCACATAGTACACCGAGACTTTTTTTTCCCTTGACACAAAACTACATATCCTCTAATGACAATAATTCACTGTCATTCAAAAATAAATTTTCTGTTTGTGTTTTATTTCTTTAAATTTATAGAGTTGTGGGGAAAGATTCCAGAAGTAGAAACTTACATCATTTCCTTTTCCCAAGAAGAATTATGGTGCTGCAAACCTCCTTAGGCTTCCAATCCAAGACGCTCCCACCCTGTCCTTACATGAGTGGTAAACACACCCTCAAGCACAAAACCTTCTGCCTAGGTCTGGCAGTAAGGGTACCGGGCAGTTTCTTGTGTTTTGCTTCACAGACATTCATGGACTTTTCCCTGCTACCTCCTGCACTTTTCAACATAGGTTTGGTTTGCTTGGTTTTGGTGAGGACTACCAGAATGAACTGATTATGCGTCTTACGTCAGGCTAACAGGACTCGTGACCTTGAAATGTCCCCTGTGAAGAAAAGCTATCCTGCATTATTTGCCGCCGATTTTAAAAAGTAACAAAACACTGTATTACTTACTTCAACGTTGTTAAGAAAAGGGGGGATCCTTTGCTGATCTGTATTAGGTCCCTTTTCTGAGCTCTGAGAGTTGCTGCATTTTTATCCGGCAGTACCACTGTATTACACTCCCATTAAACATTTGAAAAAGGGATGTCCACTACAAGACTTTCTAAACACCATTTTCAGGCTTACTGAACACGCTGACAGGACCCTTAAGTAACAAAGGGATATACAGAAGGCGTTTTCACTACAAAAGGAATGTATTAATGCGACAAATATTGCCTTTGTTAATGCCAGATGCTGACTATAGGTGTGGATGAGGAGTATGATGAATGGGATGATGAGGAGAAAGCAATCTTAATTGTGCAATTAGTTATGTTATGTTTGTGCAATGTTTTGCATAACAATTATAGGCCACTGGTGGACTAGTGATCCAAAATGACAGCCTTCCAAAGGAGTTCAAGCAGCTAGGAAAGCCACTGTACCTTTTAAGCAGCTACTTTAGAAGGCTAATGAAAAATGTAAATGATCTCAAGCGGCCTTTGTATGGCTTAAGTGTGATGTTGGGCTTTGATGCCCAAGTGGAGTGTGCTTTCTCCAGCTGAGAGCGGTAAGAAGTAGCAATTGTAGAGGATGCCCCGAGGGAATGCCCTGAGCCAGTGAGGTGCTAAAAGGTATGGGAGTGAAGTCTGGCCTCTGAGTGACAGAGCTGATAGGAAATGATTGAAGGTGGTGTAATGGGCTGGATCAAAAAACAATGAGCAGGAGGAGAGGATCCATAGTATGTTCCTTTTTTTCTATTTGGTAGATGCTAGAAAAGAAAGCATCCTGATTATTCTATACCCTCTCATTCCACCTTTCACTTATTTTCTTTTTCAAAGCACAATTTAACTTTTTTTTTTCCTAAGGCTTCACATAAAAGTTAGATTTAAAATTGGAATCCAGATTAAAGCTCACTATTACAACTGTTCCTGGGGGTAGAGGTAAACTGCCCAGAATGTGATAACAACATGGAAGTCGAGTGATGATCTGCTCATAATCGACACATCCGAGCACACAAGAGTTCATTTCATCCTCGGTATCCCCCCAGGGATCCACACCAGTCACAGCTGGTGCAGAGAGGTATAAAATGTACTGCCCTGTTGGCTCCATGATTATTCAATTCACGGCTTAGCACCGCTGGGGAGCAGGAGAGATGCCCTCACATGCTACTCAAAGGTGTTAAATTGGCACACATCATAGTTGCCCTGGTCCTCCTCCCAGAGCAGAACTTAGGTCCTTTGGAACATGCTATCCACCAAGACAAAACTTGTCACTGACATTTGAATAGTAGGCTAATGAACATGAAGGGGAAAAAAAAAAAAAAAGAAGGGGGGGGGGGAAAAAAAAAAAGTTGCCTTTCAAATGTGACACTAGAATGCACTGGGAATTTGTTTTTAAATAGGCCGCTCACCCTTTTAAATAGTTATACCTTGCAAGCGTATAATGCTGCTAAGTCCTAAGTCTTAGCAAAGACATTCACTTCTGCACAGAAACAAAAAAAAAAAAAGAGTGGAGCAACAAGGTAAGACCTGTGCCTAAACCTTTATTTACACAGGATACCTTTAGGTCAGACTCTCCATTGCCTTTCAAATGTGACACTAGAATGCACTGGGAATTTGTTTTTAAATAGGCCGCTCACCCTTTACTCCAATAAATAGTTACACCTTGCAAGCGTATAATGCTGCTAAGTCAAGCTGTTTAGCAAAGACATTCACTTCTGCACAGAAACTCAGCCCCCGTGGTGCAGGAGAGCACAGCAGTGTGCTGTGACCCAGCTCTCAGCCAAGGGGATGAAGACGACATCAGAACCAAAGAACAGGGCAGAGACCATTTTTGCTATACCCCAGCAAAAGCGTCCACCCAGTTCGTCGGCTTTAATGTTTTGACTGGAAGTAGGAATAGTTTTTTAAAGGCTGTTTTATCCAGTGAGAGAAGAAAAAGGGTATCACATGACTTTGTACCCTGGATGCTGTTTGTAGAGAAGCCTTAAGTCACAGCTGGACTCCTACAAATTATTTACTACTGCAGACTGATATTGAATATACAACTTAAGGCAGAATCACAGAGAGCAGGATCGTATGTACACAGAACTAAGCTTCACATTCAGTCACATCTCTTCCAACTGACTGAAAGCATCTCTACAGTAAATATCCAGGCTCAAACATCCCTTGGAAATTCATTAGCAAGCACAGCAAACAGCAGTCCTGAAAATAGCATCATTCCATTCAGTGCAATGAGACGTACCCCACTATATTGTAAATTCAAAGAGGGAAGGGCAATCCTCTTCTAAACCTAGCTTCTCATGAACCTGAATCAAATCACGCATTCCCTTTATAACAGCCATCTCTCTCGGTGCTGCCCTACAAAATCTGCATCGTATCACCGCCACCTTAAAGGTCAGCTGTGGTATTTCAATAAATAGAGAAACCGTGGTTTCTTTAAACCACTTGTATTCCTCTTGCTGCAGTCGTTTTGGCTCTCTTCTATTGGTCTTGCTTAGCTCACTTTCACATGAATGTCAAATTTTGCATTTGCTGTGTGCTGTCATCTAGACTCCCACTGTAAAACAGTTTGTTTTTCCCCCAGTTGGTGCACCAGATTAGCATCCCCCCCTCTCTCCCCTCCAGAACAGAATGTAATTAAAGATCATGGGAAAATAACACACACTAGTCATAAAGTTAGAGAATTTCAGGTTTGGTTCTGCTTTCCAATTTTACATGCTCCACTTCACTTCTGTATATAAAGGGAAATATAAATGGCTTTGGTCACTGGATATCTGTTAACTCCTTGTGCGTCAGATCCTGTGAGGCAGAGATGACAGCAAGATCCACAGCAGCTTATGAGCAAGAGCCCATACCTTGCACAATCGCACCCAATTCACCAAAAATGAAGTCTTTTGCCCAAATGGTTCTCTCTCTGCTTACCATGCAATGGTTATGAAACATAAGCCAGAACTGTCTCTGTGTCTATAGTGTACAGGAAAATGTTTCATGACCTAGGTGAAATGTTTCATCAGAGAAGCCTGCCAGAATGATCACTTTGATAGCCACGAAGCAGAAGAACCACTTGGGTCTGCAAAGGCCAGTACTGGAGGTGCAGTGGCACAGCTGGTTTAAAGCAGAGGTTGCTTTGTACATCCCCACCTCAGCAGTGGCACCTCCACTTTTCTGGTGGTAGGATGGAAACAACTGAGACCTTATTGTCTTTGGCTGTGGGGCTGAATGTCACCAGAAGAAAAATTAACTGCTTCTTAATTAAAAAAAAAAAAATAATGCTTAAACTGCTTCTACAGCAGGGATAAAAATATCATCAAATTGCCATTTCTCATCACAAGAGTAAGCAAGAGGCAACTGTTGATCTTCAGTGTCACCTGACAGGTTCTGGAAAGGAAAAAACCCACCAGGTAATCTTCCACTGTGAAGGCAGGTGGTGGTGGGGAGGCAACTCGGGATCCACATCCCAAGGTCTACCACAGCTAAATCACATTCCAGTTTGTCTCCTTTTTTAAAAGGAGAGAGAAGGTAACAGAGGTCACTGAGAAAGAAGATGTTCATGCCACATGGTTTGACACACAGTATCACACAGACAGAATTTATGACTTGCCCAACATTGTCTGTGGCAGATTTCTAGGAAATAAACCCAGATATTGTGATGCTTACTTAACTACAAAATTCCTCCCTCTCCCTCAGATAGGGAATAAAGTAGGTGTTCACCTTTACCGATGTTCTACTGTAATTATTTTTTACGGCAATTCTCCTCCATTAGTTAGAGGATCATTAATGAAATAAATAGAAAAATGAGCTCAAGCCTGAGTATTCTGCATTGTAATCTAAATTAAACTAGTATTACAAATTTGTTTACATATCTCAGTTGAGCTATGCAGTTTCAAAAGTTACTTGCTGAACGTAAACATGTCTCCTGATGCTATGTTACAAACTATATACTGTAAAATATATTCTAATGTAATACAATAAAACTGAAAAACCAATAAATGTTCCTATTTATTGAGAAATTGGACAAAAAATAGCTTATTGTCAGTTTTTAAAGACTGAAAATCAATAGATGATGAAAGGTTGTATTTTTTGTTACTATTAGACTGTTGACTCTAGCAATAAGTGAGATATGGATTACAACTGGGGAAGTAAAGAACTTGTGAGATATACAATTTGGAGCTTCTTGGGTTTTTTAGAAACTTAATTCCCAGTATTTGTGCAGCGGTAGCCATCTTGGCACCACTGTTAATGGGCCCCAAGAGCATAGCTCCTCCATTTTGTTGACAAAGCCAGCTTTAAGTATCTTCCTGTCTTTAAGAGCATTTCTAAATTAAGGGGGCTCTTAATCAGACTTGCATCTGCTAAGGATCATGAGTAAAGGAGATCCAACTTTCACATACATTCGCATCCTGCCAATTAAAAAAAAAATAATCCTCAAACAACGTGATGAAACCCCAGCTATTGCAGTCCCACCTCTCCTGTGCCCGGATTGAGTCCACCCAGCTGAGAGCTGCAGAGTGGGTTCCCCAGGTCTGCGTAGTCCTCACGTAACGACACAGTCCAACGCCGGACGGAGATCAGGTTAAATCAAATGTTCAGTTTGCAAAGACCTTTAGCTCTCACGCGTTCCTGCGGCTGCTGTCCTTCCTCACACACGTAAGGTTTTCAACATCCGAGCCCTGAGTGCAGAGGTCCCGTTCGAGTCTGCCATCTACACGTGGCTGAGTGTTACCCTAAAGATATGGGTGGAGAGAGGCCTGGAAAACACAGATTTTTAAGCACCTGCTTTCCCAGCAGAATTTATGCATGGGAGTCAGTTTAAAACCTGAATTTCTATATTCATTAAACAAAGTGGACAACCGTGCATAGGCTGGGAAGAGATTCTTGTCCTAGTGCAAACATGTTAAAATGGAATACTAAAAGAAAATATGCAGTGATAAAAAACACTGAGCTAAACATAAACACTGCACCCAGAGTCCTTAAATAGTGATCTATGCCAACATTTTTCCAAGTGAACCAGTAGGCATAACCATTACATATAAACCCAAATATAGATGTTCTACCCTGACTATATTTCTAAACTCTGGAACGGAGTTTGAAAGGTTGCCAATTATAATAGGAAGTTAGGGCTGCTTTTAGGATTTATATTCTCTTTGTACATTTCATAATCACACAGCAGCTCAAATCTTGCTAGGTGGGGGTAACGCAGTAAAAGTCTATACTGCCTTCAGAAACGCGAATGTACTTCCCTGTAAAAGTGGACAGTGACCACGAACTAGTAAAGCCAGCTGATGTGCTTGTACAGTACCTGATTTTACAAGTGCACAGAGGTGTGCAGTTATAAGTCCATGGAAAAAAAAAAAGTCCCAAGACCTTGAACGAGCTGACAGTGTGCAGAAATGGCCATCCTACTGCTGGCCCGAGTCCTGCGCTTCCATAACATAAAACTTTTGCTTCAAACTGAGGAAAACGCAGAGATCACTAATTTTCATATCATGGTTTCCTTCTGTTTTCCCAGGTAGAAAGCTAGCTAGTTCTAAAAAGGGGGCTGTTACCACATATGCATAATCACATACCAAAAAAGATTCATGTTGTTCCTGTAAGCTTTTGCTTAAGTATACTACGGAAAATAACTTTGATGAAATAATTTGCCCAGACCACTGCTTGTCTGGAAGATTTCTATAGTTTAACTGCAGTTCTGTAAATAATTTGGTGATAGACAGGCCATCAGCATAATTTAGTGCTAGATCCATGCAACGTTAAGGAAATGGCCAGCAGGCCAAAACTTAAATCTGAACTGGGTCCTAATACGTACAAGGCACATTAAAAACCAGTCCAAATCTATTCTTTTTGGAATCTGCTTATGCAGTTTAAAGGAAGACATTGAATTTTGCTTTGGGAATGAACACAAACAAATGTCATGCTTCCTCTCAGTGAAGGAAAGAATACCCACATACGCTTAACCCTGCAGACCTCCATAAAGATGTACAGTATTTTTGCACGATAACATCCCAAACTACTGCCACAGCATAATTATATAGCATAGCATTTTGTACTGCTGCTGAACTACCAGTAACTTTCATCAAATCTCACAGTTCTCCTGTGTTGTTACCCTGTAAAATAGCAAAAGCTATTGCCCTGATTTTTAGTCAAGCCTTAACTGAGACTGCAAGATAAGAGGAACAAAATTGTATGCATGGTACATTGCACCTTTAATCATCTACCTATCTGAAATACTCAAGCAAGTAGTTAGACATCTAAATGTTCCAACTACAGGCTTAAAATAAATGAGTTTTGTAGTACATGACTGTGTCCACATTATTTGAAAATTGGCGTTCACATCCCCTCTCGATGTAAGTATCACTTCAGCCACAGGCAGATCAGAAACTCTAAGTCAGTAGCAGAGCCAAGACCAGGCAGGCCTAAGATTTAGTATTTCAGCTGAAAAAAGGGGAGACCCAACGACTGCACGACGCTTCCCATTCATGCTTCATGTCTAGACGAACATTTTTCCATCAGAAATGTCCACAATCAGCATTTCCTTCCTGCATCATCAGATTGTAAATCAAGATATGTTCTGGAAGCCTGCTATGATTTTTACCAAATGAGAAGGAAACAGCAAGGAAAATAATATACAAAACAAGGCAATAAAGCCATCCCTCTCAGCTCCACTGAAAAAAGGCCTCAAGAAGCAGACACATTTATACTTCTTTTTCAACTGAAAAACAGAAGGAGGTGAAGTAGATGGGTTAAAAGCCAGCAAAAAGTAGTATAAAAAAAGCCCACCAGGTATTGTTGCAAGAACCTCTAGATAAGCATCTTAAATCAGGGTAAATTACACACCTCATGCTGGTGACTCGGTCATGGGAAATTATGAAGCTACGTGATGTCTCATTTGTTGTGCTGAAAACAAATGTAAATAAATTACTGAGAGAATCTCATTTACATTTAGAAATTCATCCCGATGCATGACATGACTGCTGATGTTTTTTTAAATGACACTTTGAGAAGAAGTGCCACTATTAAAAACAGATCATAGCCACCTTAGCGAGAGCCTGTGCATGTGTGCGTGCATGTGTGTGTGCGTACGTGCATGAGTGTGTAAAGGCAGATGTTCTAGAGACATCTTTTGGATCATCGGGAAAAAGGCTTTCTTTTACTGTTTCAGAACCAAAATGGTGGTGCCAGAAGACAAAACCACCAGTCTGTATTCTTCTGTGTATTTTCCCCCTCCAGAGTGGGAAACAGAAGGACAACGTTATGGATTGGCTGCTGCCAGTACAACAGAAAGTGCAAATACTAAAATCGTAGGAACAGAAAATAGCGTGGCATGTCTCTCCATCATCAGGTATAATAAAACTTCCCTTAAATACACACACAAAAAGCCTTTCGCTAAGCTTTTATCTCCCCCCTCCAAGTCTCACATTTTAAGCTGTCACTGAAACAATTGAGAAGGATATCCAGGAAGCCATAAGATGGAGAGCAAGTTGAACCGTGGTTTAGCTAAGCAGCATACATTCAGGCAAATATCCAAATGCTTTAGGAGCTGTCATTCTCCATCCCGCGTGGGAAGGCTGTGAAGAGACGGACTTGTTCGAATCATGATTGCTCTTATTATTACAGCAGTGAAAACACTGCATACTAATGGACGAGTTTTCAGAGAGAAGACTGTTAGATGGCTTTTTAGACTCTGTGCCTGGCTGTCTGGGCTTCAGTATCCAATACCTCCTATCCCCTTCTTTGCTTCCCAAACAGAACTCTCAAAAAAAGTTTGTAACATGAGGGTGAAATAAAACATATTTCCAAATGGGGACATGACAGTGTTCTACAACCCCACATACGGCAGCATATTTACATAAGCCTGAATAGGTCAGAGAGTTTATTTGTTAAGGGACAAATAAGCAGGCCATGAAATAATTATTTTTCATTGTGCCCTGCCAAACCTATCCAGCCAAAGGCTAAATTGAGCTGCTATTGTGATTATTTGAACTGTGGAGCCAAAAGTCTTCACTGCAAAGCATCCCAGCTGTCCTAAATTTTATTCTGATGGCTAGTTTTCACGCTAGCTTGAAACTTGCCAAAAATGCTCCACAAAATAGGCAGGCGGAAGGCTTGCTTTATCCAGACCTACATCAATTACTGATTTAGAGCTGTTCTGAGAACTTGATTATTAACAAATCACTTCCCGAAATTGTTATGACAAGATTCACATATGCAAATGGCAAGCTGCTCATATGTACACAGCTAGCGAAAGAAATTAATACAAAGGTTCCCAGATTTATTTATGGTTATTTCCTATTGTGCTTTACTGCAAATTAGCCACTAAAATCTTAAAAAAAAGGGGCGAGATCCAGCCACAGCACCACAGCTTTGACATAGGGTGACATGGGAACACCCAGGCCATAACTGCTCAACATGCTTCTGCCTTCGCCCACCTCCCTGCAGAAAAGGATCTACCAGTGCCTTCTGGCATCTGAGCAAGCAAAACCACCACGGTAGTTCCCAAGCTGCAAATTTGGTCAGCACACCAAGGAGCAGGTAGGATTACCCCGAGAACAGCTCAGATCACAGGCTTGGGAGGATATTTCATACTTTAAACAAGGTTGACAGTGGAGGAGGGGGAACAACAAATGTATTTTTTTTAAACCTCATGCTTCAAAGCTTAAATTAATCCCTAATAATGAAAGATTAGGATGAGAACGTGTAGAGAGAAGATTATCCCATGTCTGCCCATTGTGAGGCTCTTACAACTTTCCTTGAGGCACCTGGGGTTGGTCATTGCTAGAGACAGAACAGGAGGCTAGAAGGATCTCGGGAGCGATTCATTTCGTACTTTCTACATTTCTGTTTAAATAACTGACACAAACGAAAGACAATGAGGCTAATTGTTTTGAAGGCAGCAGACTTATAAATAAATGAAATGCCCATCATTTGGTATCAGGCTGTACATACTGCAACCCCAACGAGACGAGTGCACCTCGCTGCAGCTGCCCTCCTTCTCCTCCACACCTCCTACTATTTTTTATCCTGTTTGTAATTTCACTGTAATATCCTCAGGGCAGCAACCACTCCACATTTACACATGAATTAGAACAACACCTCGCACAATGGCATACCAGTCCTGATTGGACCTGGACTGCTCCTGGGAATGCTACTATAAAAAGAGCTCATAAATGTATGGAGTACAGCACAGTAACACACAGACACACACACACACCCCTTTTATCACAGTTAACATCACCGGAGAGTTAACTCTTTGTTTTCCCAATAAAACTGCGGATGGTTTCATTTATTTCTAAGCTCCAAGATGGCTGCAGGATGTGTAGCTAAGATCCAGCACACCTTCGCCAGCATACTCTGTGAAGTTAGGTGTTTACTATGGATGTCTGTATTACTGTTTAATAAAATGACAGAAATGTTATGGAGTCTCGTTATAGATGCCGAGGCATAAGGTTGAATCTTGCTTAGGATTTGCATGGAAGCTGATCGAATGACGAGCTGGGGACATTCAGGATGAGGAACCAAAGAAACCCACATCAGTGTCAGCCACATCGTCCCTGTGCACCCATTACAGACCTACTGGGTCTTAACCTGATTAGCCCAAATTCCTTTCTAATTTCCTTCCTTCCTTGGGAGAGGCTTTTGACCTTTGAGCTAATACTTTAATATATTCTGGAATTTGAAATTTTGCATATAATAAACTAGTTATTTTCTGGTACTTCAGATATAAACAACTCCAATACAAAATTTTAACTTACTCTGGTATTCAGTCATTTTATTTTTAACTGAAAATATAATAAATAGAAAGATTTGAAAATCTTTATCAACATATTTGCATTTTTTCTAACAATTCTGACACATCAATTATTTTGTAGGACTTTTTTTCCTGAAGGACTATGAATGGCCAGTGTGGTTCACAAAGAACAAAAGGAAAAGGAGGGGAGCGGGTGCAGGTAAGGTGGCAAATCAATAAGTTACTTGAGTACGTGCATAAATTCAGGCACCCGAGCCCCCTTTGAGGTCAAGTTCCATGTTGGAGTCGCTCATTCCAACATTTAATATCCAGAAAAAATGGAATAGCCAAAATGTAAAATATATTAAAAAGTCTTAATTGGTATAGAATGGCCACTTTGCCAGGCCTGGTGTTTGTATGGCACCAGAAGTTCACCTTAAAAATCTACCATACAGACTACAGCTGTTAGCAATTGTATTAATCTCTCTCTCAAAATAAAACTAAAAAACGTACGAGTTACTTTTTGTTGACTACCAGTTGATGGACCTCTTGTTTATTGGACTAAAAAGTCCACACAATCAAATTCTGTGGAAAATCCAAGATCGTAATTTCTTTTTCTCTGGCTCCTGATGGGTTGGTAGCATTACAGGGCCTTCATGTGCTTTTCCATATAACTTTACACTCAATGCAAGTTTTGCCCGTGACATAAATATGGAGAGTTTCTGTCTCACGGAAACGTGACCCTCTTTCTTGGACATTCTCAGCCTGAGCAATTCAGCTTCTCTGTGAACTTCCCACAACTCGTGACTTAACTCTTGCTTCTTTTGCCCAGTGCGCCCACGGCTCTAACCAAAACAAACTCTACCCAGCGTCACACTTCCACTCCGGAGGAAGGATCATTCAGGAATGATCTTTTTACTTCTACAAAGATAGTAAGAGACCATGGTCTATATGGAATAGGCTACTGACAGCCCTGCACACGCTCAGTCATAGTCAGATATGTGACAAAGTCCAATGAAATCCTATTAGGGAATAATACAAATGACAGAGCTTAAAGAATACAGTTAGCTCCTAATTAAACAGCCCATAAATCTGTTCAGAACTTACAGAATTTATCACCAGAACAGGAATCTCAAGACCTTTCACAGAGTCTCATTTTAACAGACCTGTTGTCCACTGAACCAACAATTCTGTTGCTTACAGACGAGATATTTCACCAACTTAAGTACTATTAAAAGATGATTATGCACCGAGCTTTCCTGAAATTGTGTAACATTTGCATGGTATAACACATACTCTTACTTGTTCACTGCAGTCTGATTCAAAGTGCTATAAATACGTTTGCCCTTTCTGCTAAGCCTGCCTAAGGGATTAGCAACCCCCCAAAAGTTCAGTTGAATATTAACTGCATTAACTTTGCAGACTGTAACATACTGTTACACTCAAACAGCCTACGGTGCAGTATGGATGACTTGCTTAATAAAAAATGTTTTCATGCAAAGCCCTATTGCTAGAAAAAAAGAATTTGCTCTGTCAAAGGGGGTGACCTCTTCCATTTGACTTCATAAAGCAAACAAATAAAAGGGAGATCTTTACAGGGATGTCCAGAGAAACACTTATCATTTTGTCTGTCAAACCAGATGGACTTCCCTTAGCAACACAGCACCAGCTCCACTCTACGTTAGAAATTAAGTCAGTTCACCATGAAAAAACCCTGTGAAATACAGTAGCAAAGTGTCATCTACTGTAGTCGTGTGAAGTTAAAAACTAGAAAAGAAGTATGATTGTTTGCTTACTTATTTTGTTAAGTAAGTAGTGCTCTGCGTGCCAACTCCCATAAAAACCACATCTGCCGAAAGACTTTCCAACACAAAGTTATATAGCAGTGAAGACAAATAAAAGGAACAGGAAATATTTAAAAGTTGGAAGAGGGAGAGTTGATAGGAGTGTAAAAGGGTGCTGACTTGATAGCTAATGCCAAAAGTCAAGGAAGAGCAGGTTCTTAAACCTCCTAAGTAAAAAGCTCCCAGGCAGAGGGTAACTGGCAGTACTCGATCAAAAGATGAAGAAAGGGAAGGAGAAAGAGGAAAACGAGAATGGCTGGCACAAGTTTCTGAAGGTTGCAAGGTATAAAGTGGGGCCAGTAGAGTTGCTTAAGTATCCAATAGATTGTTAAAATACTTTTAAAGATTGAAAAAACCTCCTTCATTATAATCGCAGTAAAACAAAAATGTAGAACATGTCTATTATCTGCTGAAAATAGAAATTGCATAATACATTTTCTTTGCTTTTATAAAAATAAATAGATGAAACAAACCTTCTCTATGTTGCTGTGGGAACATGCGACAACTCTCAAAAAGACCTTGATACCGAACGCCGCAATGAAACCTTTCTCAGTCAGTCTTCAAGGATCACGTATGTATCAATTTGTAAAAACGCACTCTCGCATACGAAGAGCCTTGCATTACACCATTCTGGGTGTAATCAGAAATTAAATCAAAACTTCAAGAATTAGAAACCATATTTCTCCACAATGCTGTACACTTACTTGCTTCTGCCAATCACCATCACCCTTATGTTGTCTAGAAATGGAGACCAACAATAGATGTTGGTAATTACACAAGAACTTAAACTGCAGAGAACCTTAGACCACAGCATTAAACTGGAATTAAAGCTTTACAGGAAAAGAGAAATGTTTCACTCCCTGCAATCACCTCCCTCCCTTACACACACACATTGCACACCTGCTACCCACCAGCCAGATGGGACTGAATTCTCCTGAATCAGATCTTGGATTTTTAAGCTCAGCTTGAGTTCAATTGGATTTCAAGACATCAAAATATATTATCATTTCACATTTAAAAAATTACATCGGTGTCCAGGAACTCCTAGTTTCAGTGTTGTTTGCACAATTAGATATGTATTAAAGTGGGATTACCGCCCCAAATGTACTAATACAAATAAATAAAATGCAGCTTTGCAACAACATTTAATTTAATTACATATGCTCACTTAATGCATGAAAAACAGAAACAAGCTGATTTTATATCATCAGCACGTTAAGTGAGATTGGGAATTTAGCTAATCCGTAGTGACCAGCAGCTTTTTTTTTAAAAGTCCATAAAGGCAATTTAGCAGCCCAAACTCACTTAAACATTGTAGGAACTGGCCCTTAATGCACAGGTATCATAAAATATTAACACGTTAAGAAAAAACAGGGAAGCATTATATTCCTAGAGAATTTGCTAAGCTTGCATAATGTAACATTTATCATCAATAAAGTTTCTTCAGTTAAGAGACCTCTAGCCTGTTCTTCAGAAGGAGGTCTCTCTCTCTCTACTCCAGCAGCACAGCTCCACCAAGTCCCTGTTTCCTGCACTTCAGCGGGCTGTTTGCAACTGGCAAAGTCACATTTTAACTGGGACTGGCCTCCGAACTAGTCTTTCTCCACCTTTTCCATCGGTCCTGAAACCAATTTGAGACTTGCAGGGGGTTAACAAGGCATCGGCCAGCAGCAAGACGTTCTCCGCAGGGACCGCGGGCATCTGGAAGCTGCTGCCGGTGGTGTTCCGCCAGAGTCGCGTCTGGCAAGCGCCGAGGAGCAGAAACGTGAGTCCTGCTTGCTTGGCCAGCCTTGGACTGACCTTTAGTCGTAACAGGGAATAGGAGTTTTGTTAGTGAACACAGAGTTCTGGTCTACACATTTTTTAAATTGATTATTTTATTGATGTAAAGTGCCCAGGTGCCCTCATGACAGTCACTAATATAGATTTTGAAAATAAAATTAATTAAGGGCCAGTCTGGACCACCTTTGCTGTCATCATGTAGTACCCTTTTCTACAAGTAACAATGCTATCAACCAGCGAGCACAAGTATACTGTTTGTAGAGTATTTCATTACATCTCAAAACACTTGACTATGGAGGTCAAGATCACTGTTACCTATTTACGCACGTGCACACACACACACACCCACATACCCCACTCACTCTTCTCTCCTACCTTCCAAAAGGGGAACTGAAGCACAGAAAACTTAACTGACAAAAGTCTGTGCCGGAGTGCCAGCTGAGCTGCACCGGGCTCTGTCCCTCCAGACCGCGGCGAGAGCATGGCACGGCGCGAGCCTGAGCAGGAGCAGAGCAGCCTGGCACGCAGGCTAATCTGAGTTACACTCATCCAGCCTTTGAAATGGTTCCTCATTAGCTGTGGGTTAATGGAGTCCCAATGAGTAGTGTTATTTTCATCCCCTGCCTACTGAACACAAAATTCATTTGCAAATATCCTGTAAAATACTGCAAAGCAAGCCAAAGAGATATGACAACATAAGAGGCATACTATTTATGGAATGCACTTACCGTCATTTAGAAAAGGAAGCTGACATGAGCAACAGCCTAAATTTAGCAACACATTTAGTTTTTATTCACTAGTCACAATGACAACATTTTAGAAGGCTACCGCACACCTTGTGCGACGAAAGGTTCCAATGAAATCAAGACAGACTTTGATCTGAAAGGAATTTGGGATCAGCTCCTTAATGAATACAACACTGAGTTAAATTAAGGCAATCACCATCTTGACTTTCTATTCCAAGTAGATATAAAATTACATTGATTGCAGGAAATGGTGGCATTCAAACAATATTGCAATGGCCAAAGCCTGAAAGCTAAATTCATTGTCGATCTAAACTAGGCTTTCAGAGGGCACCATTTGATTTGAGGGAAAAAAGCATCTACAAACCACATATTTTCAATTAATAGTTTAAAAGGCATAGAGTAAGAAAGGAAAAACACTGGTCAATATGCCATGTGCCACTCAAACAAGCAGAGTCCCTGCATGTAGATGCAGATATTGTGTATATATGTATATATACACAGGTGGGTGCACGCATGTGGTTTTGGTTTTTGGGGGTTTTTTTAAGGCAGGCCAAATTTGATATCCGGAAAGATGCAATGTATTTCAGAACAGCCTGACAATGCTCTTTTATCCATGCTTTCTTTAATTCAAAAGTAATTTCAAATCAACAGCGTGCAAAGTTAAACCTAGTTCTCTTGAAAACTCAGAAAAAGAATGAATTCGAACCCTAACCTTTGGCACCTTAAAGACTTTTGGCCATGACTTACCTGTATAAATAGAAAGAACTAATTTACTACAGAAATGCCCATGGGCAAACATGTTCTGGCTAATGAAGTGTTCAGCTTTTGCATGATTAACCAGCTGGTGGGGGTGGTGTAAAAATCACAGGGCATAAAATAAGAAAAATTGATTAGCAGCTCTCTTTTAAAGCACTGTATGAAAAATTTCCTTAGTTTTGCTCAGCAGTTTGGAAAGTGACTGTACAGAAAGATAGACTCAAATGACTTACCAAGGAGCCAGGCAGAGACTGCACCAGGCACTCACTCCTCCAGGACCTGCATCGCAGAGAGGTTCAAGTGAAAAGCGAGATACCAACCAGCGCCATGGCTGGATTATTTATACAACAAGGTCCTGCCACTAGTCATAAAGGTAATTTTCTACTATATTGCGAAAGACGTTATATAAAGTTAAAAACTATGACTATGCTTTGAGTCAGTTCAGTTTCTTCCCCAGCGCTCTACTCTTGAGCACCTTAGCTGGCTACAGCTACTCCCGTGAGCCAATTTAAGAAGTGCCTCCATATGAGCCAAGGGATTCATACGCTACTTAGAAATAATGCACACATTTAGGTGATGCTATGTAAAGAAGATGGGTTTTGCATTCACTAGGGACAAAAATCCCCTTGCCCTTCCCATCCTGTACAAGGGGTTTCCTACAAGCTCACACGCTCTGCCCTCAAAATAGGACCTAATTAGTGTACAAATACTTGGCAGACAGGTCACGAAAACAAATTTATCATCAACTGTCCCCTAAACCAAGGCAGGTTATCCTGAAGCAGTTTCACTTCATACACATTTGCTCTAGGTCCCTTCAGTTGGGGTACAACTGGCATGTAACAGTTTCTTTAAGAAGGAAAAACACATATTTTTATGGCACGGGATTACTTCAGAAATATCAAACAGCTGCTCATATAAAGCATATGCACCATTAATAAGAAACTGCAAAAATTTAAGCTACAGATAATTTGCAATAGGCCATAGTAATAATCACAGTCCTCTTTACCTTCATTACTTCTATGGAAAATGCATGTTTTACACCTATTTATGGACTTTTAAAAACTGGTTCATATGTACCATGGGAGAAGCGGGCAAAGGATCTGCATCTCAGGGATGTGCAATGTGTTCCAGCCCTGGGGATGCAGCCACAACTTCGATGCTGGGACTTCATGGGTTGGGAACCTATGTTAACTCCCTTTGGCAATATACAAGCAGTCACCTTACATCCATGGCTGATTTCTAACCGCGACCAGATATTGCCTCCCAGAGCTTCCCCTCTCATGGTATATGATGGTATATGATATACCTTCATATGCCCAGCTACCTGGAGATGAACTCAATCCTTAAATCACGCTGGTATACCGTGCATGCTGTGGCTCAAACTACTCAATCATACCATGGGATTCTTTGCGAGGAGTAACAATTTTACCTGAAGTGAGAGTTATTGTGCAAAGAACCAAAGCAGAACTCTGAAGCCCTTTCTCCTTCTTTCCATGACTCCTCCATTTATCTTAATTACTACTTTCTGGGGAAGACAATATCCCTTTAAATGCACCAAGAGAGATTTTTCCATGTTTTTCCCTACAGGAGCCAAGCAGATTATCCTGAGAACGGATCGCTTCACGCATACACCATACACTCCACTTCACCCAAAGATTCAGACCAAAGAATCGGTCAGGCTTACGCAGGTTAGATAACTACACAAATATTCCATAGCGGTCTTCCTTTCTTATCATGTACATCTGAGAAAGCTTGTCACTAACTTAACGGTCAGTCGAGACTTCTGACATCAAAGAGGTTTTTGCATGTTTTCGAGGCTCTGCTGGATAGGTGGATCTTTCCACACTTGCATAGTTCTTGCTTTTGAGCCTCCCCTAACCTTTTGGAAACATTTCTACATATTAACACTTAGGAAAGTGGGCACAGAGCTGACACAAGCAAACAAAAATAGAGGAAAACTGATAACACTGGCATGAAGCGACATTCCCCTTGGTACCTCAGTTGGGAAAGTGCTATCTCCAGATAGAATTGACAATAAAATAGAAGTTTCTAGTTAAGCGAGACATGGTATGAAATTCCACTTGAGTCTAATTTCTATGGTCACATTTGAATCATGAGCAATTTCTAACACGTCAGGTATTTCTAACTCTGATCAACTGGGACCCTGACAACACTGGAGCTTGTAAAGTGTGTTTGAAGCTATTTTCAAAGATGGTAACAGCCTAATGTGCTTGCAACACAATTTATTAATTGCAGCCCTACTTGCTAAGAAATTATGCTGTGAACTATCTGAGTAACATCATAATTTTGGCTAGGCTACTTGTTTAAAAAGTAAATTTAAAAAAAAATAAATGCCTGTTTGCCATAGAAAGTGAATGCTTGTTAAAATCGTACTGCCTTAAAGGAATTAAGGAATTCAGGAATATAGCTACGAGGCACAGCTGTTTTACAGATGGAAACAACTAATTCTTCAGACCTGTATGTTGTACTCCAAAAGCTTTATTTAATTATCTGTTTGTTTACTTATAAGCAATTGCTTTGGAAGAGCCCCCCAGTGAGTATATGCTGTGTGCTCTGCAGAGGGGTCAAGCACAAGATGCAGGCTGCGGACTACAGGTTTAACTTTGTGCATACACAAAGGTATTTAGGTGCCTAATTCCACTCATATAAACTCTCATTGAAATTGTGAGTAAGCACCTCTGAGGACACGATCCTTTGACATTAACATGAATTCCTCATCTGGATCCAGGTCAGTGCTTTTTTGGACAACAAAAGAATGGAAAATAAAACCCATTTTGCTCCGTGGCCTCCTTATCCTCACCTATATTGGAGTTTCTCTACGGTTGACCATGGTTCCCAGTAGAGGACACAACAGCCAAACAGGCTGGTCTAATTAACCGGAGTTTTTCTTACTAATTAGTAACAACAAGAGCATAAAGCAATCAATAGGACACCTTATGCCACTACTGCTTAAGTCTGCTTTGACTACCTCTGATTCAGCCATACCCTTGAAGCAAATTTGGAGGGTTCTTCCTGCCACCCTCCCACGCAGCATCAACTTTTAGCGAGGATAATGCTTCCTATTATACTAGAAATTGATAAGCAACACTGTTAACCTATGTGATGCAGCTAAAAATCAGGTGTAAAGAGCATAACGAGGAGCCAAATGATTTTTTTTTTTAATAAAGCATTTTGATTACCTCTAACTTGATTATATACTTGACCAACGAGTAACATAGTATGATATTAACCCTATTGCAAACAAGTTGCATACAGACTTGTGTAACACACCCATCCCACTCAAGCTCAAGCAGAACCATGCTCTGTTGCTTCATTGTACGTTCAGCAACTTACTTCTAACTTCGTATGAAAAAACAACTCAACGATTTATTCAAAAGTCATTTTAAACTCTTTCTGAATAACTTCTGAAGGACAGCTGGCAAGAAAGTAGTATGTTTGAAGAAGAGAGAAATACAGAAAACCTGTAAACCATCTTCTCCAATTGAGAGACCAAACCGCTAAAATTAGTTCCTGGAATTTCTCCTTTGGGTGCCAGTTTGAGTCTTGTTCCAAATGACAGCTAACTAACAATCCTCCTGACTTTGAAATAATGCACAACTAGTCAATAAGACCTCTTTGCTGATTAAGGTGCATGCAACCCCCTCACAAAGCATCTCATATTTGTAACCTTATTTTAAAAAATGCACTTTTGTGCCAGTGTCCTGAAACTAACTGTACAAACACAAAGAACTCAGATGCCCTCTCAGCCCCCACTGGAAGTGACAAGTGAGTCCTTCTAAAATTGCAGACACACACTGTCAAGTGCAGGTGTTTGTAAACAAGTTTGGAAATGTTTCTAATTATAAACCATAAGAGTTAAAATTAGAAGTCCAATCCGCTAGCTTTAAAAAAGGAACTTCCAAAAGGGTTCATCTAAATGAGAGCAACCAGTGATGTTTAATTTAGTTGCAAGAGCAGAATTTCTGTGCAGAGCGGCATACTGCTCTTCATCTAACTTTCCACTATGAGTTACAGTACATTTCTTTAAAAAAAAAAAAAAGATTTGATAAGGATTTTAATTTGCTGTCATACTATGATACTATATATTTGAATGTGTAATCTAAAAATACCCTATTCACAGGTCTCCTGCATTTCATATAATTAAAAAGAAGAAAAAAAATGTTCCCAAAACTTCTGAATCTGTCTTGGCTGCCAACATCAAAGTTCAGCTTTTATGGGGAACTTCCCATGCTGACCTTCTGAGAACTCAAACCAAGCTCTGCTTGAAGGAGCATTACTCTTCTGGATGAAGTTCTCCCTGATAACCTCACCTACTGCAAAGCTTGGCTTACCCTGCCCTGGCACAAACTGCTGAGGGATGAAACTGAGGAGGGCAAAAGTCAGCCCAGAGCTCTGGCTGATGCAGGTCTCGGGATGCCATCACTGAACTCGGTGGTGTCTCAGTCTTGCTTTCACCACTCTGGTGTGGAGGTCAGAAATGTAGCTCTAAGGAGCCACATGCTTTGACTGGCACCTCAGACAGAGGTTGGAGGGAGGCTATTCCTGCCTTGTACACCCCAAATTGAGTTTGTAAAGCACTATGATGAGATAGTGCAGGCAAAACGAGGGACTTTACCTCTGCAGAAGCTTTGGGAGAAAGCAGAGCTTTTACCAGACTCAAGGGGAGAGGAATCTTTTTTTAGGGGGGAAAAAAGGTTAATACTGGAATCTCTTGATCTTCACATTATTTCTTAAGGGAAATGTAACAGCACATTTGAGCATGTCAGAATAGCTTCAGCTGATTACAAGTGAGCAAACAGGAAATAATTTCAGAGAGGCTTGACTATGGCCTCGCTTCAAGCAAGGGGTAGCCTCTTGCTGCACTGTCCTGAGAAAGCTGGAATGGGAAATGGATTAAACAGTGAGGATCTTCTCCCGGAACGAGGTGGGACTGGCCTGGCTCAACAGACAACCCTCTACTCCACACCTACAGCACAGGCAGGGGCTGTGAGGGACAGGGGAACGACAACTCTTTGACTCCTGCACAGCCAGCCTCCTCCTCTTCCAGGATGTTATATGACAGAGGGAAAAACACAAACCCTCAAAAACCAGGACAGAAAGTAAGTTGCCCTTGTCCCATCGCACTGAGGGAGCTAGTTCACATAACAACCACTAGCCATCCCTTCCTTCTCTTCCTTTCCTTTTCTTCTTCTTTTTAGTATTCACTGTGTAAAAATAATAGCAGTTTCCATATTTTTTTCTGGACAGCATTTTGGAACTCACTGCCTTCAACAAACACGACCTCACCAGTTTAGTGCCTATCCTGTAGCTAGCAAGCATGGTGCTGCATCAGGATGAGAATACAAACGTGCTTTCAAACTGGGAGCCTTGCAAGTGGCGCTTCCTTTGCTGCAAGCCGTGAATATCACCTGGAATTGCTTATCACTTGAGCCAAACCTTTTTTTTTTTTTTTTAACTGACATGAGTAAGGGCTGGAGAAGCCCAGTTCTCCACTTCGGTGAAGGGACCACAGTAAGTGGGAGCAGAGTGAGGGCGCATCTCACCTGCTTCTGACGGCAGCTGGTGGTCGCTCCCCCTCTTTTCCTTGGCTTGGGTACCTCGTCCTCCCCTTTCCTGGCTGGTGCAGTGAGAGCTCCCCCTCCTGTTCCAGCCTAACCAATGTTAGACCTTGTCCTGGAAGTGTGGCCTGAGTGAAGAGAGCGGGTTCAAAGGCAGTACCAGCGAGCTAGGTTTCCCGCTAGAAACTGGCACCAAAATTAATTCCCTGAGGGGGAAATAGTATAATCTTCCAATTAAAACCTATGTGAATGGATTTCTTTATTAAACATAGATATATGTGCACATGCACAGGTTTGTATATGTACTCTGACACACATATACTATATACATTGTGTATATACATATATATGCGCGCGCACACATATATAGCATTGCAAATCTTTAATGCTACTAATCTCATTGCTATTTTAATTCAAAGTAAGTATAAAAATCATTAGTTTCTACACACCCATCTAACTTCTGAAGCATCTAAGCTTCTGCATGTACCTGTACTGTGTTCAGCTAGAAAAATATTTTTTCCTAAATGAATACATATTGGAGCTGTGTTTGCAAATTTACAAAAAACCAGGTGTTTCACTGGGTATATAAATATTTTAATTAACAACATGTATGTTTTTAGGAGGTTCTGCATCAAAGTCTAGATCAGATAGGGCAACTAACACATTACGGTTTTTCTAAGATATTAGATAAAAGAAAAATTTAGGAAATTATTAATTGGACTTAAATTAAGAATTTGAGTGCTGAAGTAATCTGATAGCAATTTATTTCTCATATTTTCTGCATGCTCAAAATGAAAGCATGAAGAGCAGTGCAATTGCATATACCTTCTACCAAAAATAGCTGAAAAATACTAAAGAAGAGTGCCTGCTGGGTTGGTTATAAAAGTAAAGTATAATCCATTAACCGCTAATTAGAAGCATCAGAAGCAGGCTTTGCTGCAATAAGAGCTGGCCCCTAAGTAGATGTTTCTGTAACCATTTAAAGGCACAGGGTTTCTCCAGTTGCTGAGAATGGAGCTTGGATGATTTCAGCATAAAGGCCATGTGAAAAGAGACTATGGCATTTGGCCATGTTACCCAGCTGTTTTCTAAATATGATGACAGGTGCCATTTTTTCCATTTGATCGTGGAACGTAATACATCTTCAAATAAATTTTCCCCAACTAGTCTGGTGCAGTTACATTTCAGAGATTCAAATATAAGAATGTTTTTTTTCTCTGACAGACACGTATTGCAGAGTCCTTGGCAGATATTTCATTATCTGCCTTCTTCTCAAAGCTGATTTTTGTTATATGTATTATTTTGCTTTTTACTGCTATTGTAGGAGGGAAAGAGTAAGCACCTGGGCAAAGGATTTCATTCTGAAGGAATTTTTTAAAAAAAAGAAAAAAAAGGAAAAAAGCTACTATTTCTGATTAGACTTAATAAATTTGCCTTGCAACAAGGAAGGATCCTCTTCCTCTCTGTCCACTACTTCCTAAAGAATGAGAAGTATTCCCATAATTTCTCCTACTCTTTATCTAACTACCTGGTCAAACCAAGCTCCTTTCCAACTACTGAAGGCCAAAAAGGCCTTTTGATCCAGTTGCATATCAAAAGGCCTTAAGGGGTCAGGGCAAAAAAAGGTGAAGCCAAAAGAAATGCCAGTACCGCAGCTCCCTGCAGAAGTAGCTAAGACGCAGAAAGCGGCAATTATGGACATGAGCAGCAAAGAGATGATGCCTTGAACTGGATGACAGGCTCCAAACCCCGGCCATGCTGGATGCGGAGCCAGAGGGAGCTTGGCTTCCTCCAGGGCTTGAGTGGCCTCGAGCAGTGGATGACGACAGGATACAAGTCAGGCTGCATAACTTGAAGAATCAGGAAAAAAACAAGCAGATAACTAACTTCCCCTGTTAAGAAAAGGGACATAGGTAGTGCAAGGGGAAATAGCGCAGGTCAACGTTTTGGGCTTTTCATCTACATGGATCGACCAACTAGTAAACAAAGGAAGAAAGGTTGTGTGGGGCAGGAAGTGAGGGCATTTAGGATTTTTCTCTCTGCCCTATTTTCATCTACAAACACAGAAGAAACTTGTTTGTTTCTTTTAAAATGGTGAAACAGGGTCATCCATTAAGAAAAACTAAGATGGTAAAGAATAATTTTCTGAACGTCAACATCTACGAAACAATAAAACTATGACTGCAGTAGAAATAATAAAAAGAAATTTAGCTTAAAACAACGTCTTAAATATTTGTTAACCCTGGCAGCAGCTTTTACAAGGCAGATGAGTATATCTGTTTTCATTCTGTATGTAAGAAAACAACTGTAAAATGCCCCAAAGCCACGGAGGGAGTCAGTGTCAAAGACATGATTAGTAGTTCAGAAGTTATCTGATTCGGGTCACATGGTGTTCCAAAAACCATACCTAAATATAGCATGCAAGAGATCCGCACAAAGAGCAATCCCATCATGGGAGCAAACTAAACTCTCCACAAAATTAATTAGGGCTATTTTGGGGCAACCAAAGGAAAGCGAGGAGGAAAAAATCAGCCCTTGCCCTGCCCAGTTCTGCAAGAGCAGATGTCGCTGGTGTGGTGAAGCCCCAGTTTGCAGCCCGGGCACATAGGGAGGTGCCTCGGTTCCTGGGGGAAACCCCGCACGGCACTAATGTGGAACGTGGGGGGAGGGCGCAGTGTGGCTGGGGGAAGGAATATAGTTTGCAGCCCGGGCACATAGGGAGGTGCCTCGGTTCCTGGGGGAAACCCCGCACGGCACTAATGTGGAACGTGGGGGGAGGGCGCAGTGTGGCTGTATTAAGGAATATAGTTTGTTAGGGAAGAGGATGATGTGTCGGTAAAGGGACCGGCAGGTAAGTAACGTAGGAATACCCAGACGGGAAGCCAATACATAAGCTTCTTCTGTAGCTGTTAATGGCATCCTTCTAACAGGGAGCATGCCATTAACACCTTTTTGGAAAGGGAAAGTCCATGTAAATTATACCCTTGGCACAGACCAAGACTCTGGGAAAAGCTAATGCTTCCCAAGGCAGAACGGAAAGAAAATTCCCTGTTGGAAGTTGTTACCTCTGAAAGCCTCCATTAGGATTGCCCCTTGCCAGGGCAATGCGTGAAATGCAGCCTACAGAGCTAATTCTAACAGCCTTCCCTATGTTTAGGCATCAGGAGCGACCACATGGAAAAGCGTACAAAAGATCCTCAAAAGGCAGCAGGAGCAGGAGAAAGGGAGGAGCGTTCCTCGGGTCTCTCAGGTTTCTTTTGGTCCTTCTCTGTAAAGTGGCAATGCTGTTTCCTACACTTCCTGAACACCAAATTGCCATTTGGCTTCTGACCACCACTGATCTATAGACTGATTTCAGCAAACTGCCCCGGTTCACAATTTCCCTATAAAACCTTTTTTAAAAAATTTAAAGTCTGCTCGTGAATGCCATGGTGAAGGTTTTAAGATGACCACAATGACTGATTTACCTTTGCATCACCTTTGTTCCTACGTACCGGGGGAAACCCCGTTCTTCACTCAAGTATTAGAACAAGCAGGACAACATCAACGTTAGAAGTACGAGCTATGGAGAGCAGGGGAGAGAGCAGGACAAAGCTGAGGAGAGCCGGTGTGGTGAGGAGTGCTGCTGTGAGCGGGTAGAGAGCAGGCTCTCAAGCCCAAGCCGTGTAGCAGGTGCTCCAGAAGGCAGGTAACAAACAGTCTGAGTGCGTGTGGGACACAAACTGCAAATTTCGGCTTGAACGCTTCAGGCCATTAGCAGGTGCTTCAGGCAGTCATCCAAATCAAAGTAAGAAAGTGGAAAGAGCCAAATGCTGGTTAAAGAGGTTTGCGAACGCAAAAATCCCAGCACGGGCAGATAAAATGTTTCCCTGGCTGTGGGAGCGGGCTAGTAATAAAAAAAGAAACAAACAAAAGCATACGCAATTTTTGTAAAAAGGCTGTGTTGGGGATTTTACTATCGTGTACTTAAGCCCCAAGATGCAAATGCTGGCTGGGATGCTGAGATCAGCAGCTATATGTCCTCAGGTGGTTAGAGACAAGACAGAAAAGAGCTGGCATTTGGGGAAAATAGAGGGCCCATTTGATAACGCTTCACTTGAGCATAAGAGGGTTTCCCCTGTGGGTGTTGTCCCAAAGAAAGCTCCAGGCAAGTTTAGACTGGTTCATTACTTGTCACATCCAGAAGGTGAGTCAGTTAATGATTACACTGACTCTCTTTTGACTTCAGTTTCACGTGTTTTCAATCTGAGAACTGCGCTCTCATCAACTCGAATGCCACTCGCAACAAACAGAAATACAGAGGCTATCTGCTTTTCAGTTGCTCACAGCACATCTATAGTTATTTGTCAGGATTTCACTGGCAGTCTGCAAACCGTATTTTTGGTAGCTAACACACAGCACTTACAACCCGTGTTGTGGGAGGCGTCACTCTTCTATATAAAAGTACAGGTCAGAGACCTGGCACTTGCTTTATTAGGATTAGTCTCCAAAGGGCCCAATATTGGGGCCTTGAAGGTTTCCTTATGAAAGCTGAATATCTGCTTCCTCAAGGGTTAATTCCCTGAAGTCTCCTCAACCTGGAACAACACTGCTCGGTTTAAGTTACCTTACACAAACATAACAAATAGGACTAGCTACTCCAAGCAGTTGTTGATGCAGACTACCTATATCGGCCAGTGATAATATATTTAAATCAGATGGTCATTTGAACATTATCGGTAAAGTTCTCCTCGCTGAGGGTTGCATCCTTTGCCAGAGGCTAGCAGGCTTGACAGAAGGAGAGAAACAAATTCCTTTCATCAGAGTAACATGAGTCAATATGTGGAAAGATACTTCCATCTGCTCTGTGCTTCTGGTGACATGACATTACCGTATAATTTGGTATACATTTCTAACAGAATAGATAAAACAAGATGGCTCGGCAAGTATCGTTTATGTCCCACATCCATGGGAAGTTCTCTCAAACCATTTTCAACGTACAGCGCTATATGAGCAGCTAAGACTCGCAGTGGAAATACTGAAGGGAAAAACATGTTGCTGTTCATTTCAGAGAGTTATGGCACAGACAGACATCTATGGTGCACTTCTAAAAAGAAACACATTATATTCCTCAAAGTGCTCTCCGAAGAGGCACATTTGGTCAGCTACAGAAATCACCAAAGGAACCAGCTGTGTCCAGCAACTCACGGATGCACAAAACCTACTGGATGTAACCCATCAGTAGAGTGGCCTGTGCTGTTTCTGCATTAATTTTGTGTCCCTGTATGCTACCAGAGCCCTGGGACTTTCATGGTCTGTGGGCAGCAAATCGGCTGAGCCAAAAGGGTAGGTTCCACCTGACTAGGCCAGTAGGAGCTATATTAAGCTTGTCTCAGCTGGAGGTCATTCTGCATATTTTGAAGGCTGCTTTCTTGGTAGCTGGTCAAGCAATCGGTGTCCAGAAATTAAGAACCTGATTTTTATAACATCCATAATACACAGAACACTTCTGAAGTCTAGACCCTACATATGTAAAGGTTTTAATTTCCAAAATGCTTGATCAAAGCCATTTCTTTCAGGGCCAAGCAGGCTCTTGGGTTTGTTAAGCAGTTGCTTCATGCCTCATTCCTAGTAGGCTGCTGGTAGCCCTGCAGCCAAGAATTCATTTTCACAATTCCAAACCATTTTTTGATACTTCCTGACCAAATGGCTTTGCAGTGGAAATTGGGTTCTGTCACCATCTGTTGTTACATAGTTCGGAAGTGCTAGCATTTTCCTTCAAGAGGGAAGAAGTTGGGGAAGACACATGGCCAATCCCAATGGAAAAGATACTCTTTTCCTTACTGTCACTTTATGGGGAAGGCTTGGCCTATTTCTCAGCAGCTGTGAAATTGTCATCAGCAGGATTCTTTACAAAGCTTGGTGGCATATGGAATATACTGCTCACTTCTTAGTACTGTAAAACCAACCTTGAGCTAGGCAAAGAAAGCAGGTGCTTGATTAAAAAAAAAATCCTTTGTGCATCAAGCCTCTATAGACTTTGTAGAAACTCTAGACAAGGATATTTTAGAGACAATTATGTTTTCAAATTAACTAAATAATATTTCAGAGGAGTTCCTAGGCTTCAGAGGTGGGACAGTCCCTTAAAAACAAGCCCGTGAAATCACCGTGTCACAGGATAACATCATACTCTGCCATTCACAAAGGCGACATTCACATTCCACACCGAAGGGAAGTGTCATCCCCGCTCTGTGAGACATTAAAACTGCAAGTGTCCAGCCTCCATTTCTGATGCGATAGGAAACTTTATTTAACATCAGTTTCAGGCCATCTCTTTTTGTCACAGCCTGGCCTTATTTTTACAGCTGTGGACTAGCCAAGAAGTAAATTAAACAAAATAATAATAATAATACCCCATGGCATTCTGGTGACCATACACACTGAATTACAAATACAGGGCTGGAATTGCAGGAGTTCAAGTTCTCGCTACAGAAGACACCCAAAGAGCAACAAGAAAGAAATAAGCTTGTTGAATTTGCTTGACTCTTAAGGGCAAAGTAGTCAACAGCATTTTCATACACTGCCAGGAAAAATCTAACTCTAAGAGAAACCGTCAGAAGAGGGATTATGAAGAGATGTAGTTAATGTCCCCACTGCTATATATTCCACAGTGAATGTCCACTCAGCTATCCACACGCATACACACACATACATATTGACAGTCACGCGTGTTCTGCTGTATCTAGGAGAACAGCCACAGCAGGTGAAACCAAGGGGCCACTTACCCTTACAGGCTTGTTCGGGACAGTGGCAAACAGCAGATGCTTAGTGAAGGTCATGGGGCAGGCGTATAGTGACAATTCCCCAGACTACTCTTCCCAACATCTATCTATTTGCGGCTCAGAGACTTCCTTTAACACAATACATACAATTTTTCCAGATTAGCGATTCGCTTTTAGAAATCTTCACTTGCAGTTACAGACAGTTTTTTAGAGGAAGGTTCTCCAACTACATTGCACATTTCTTGTACTAAGCGAGCTATTGCATACCGATATGGAAAAATCAAGCCTGCTGCCCTCATCCCAGAGGAAAGGGCAAAACAAGTATTTGGGCAGCACGTGCTGCTTGAACTGCTATACAGGTCTTCTGCGCATAGGCCAGCAGAGAAGAGGGGTCTGCTGCAGCCATTACATTGCACAGCAGGAAAGATCCTTCTGTGATGGTGGCAGTTTGGAAGTCCTGCCCTAGAGGTTATGTTTTTAAGTGGCACATATTATTTATTAGTAATAAAGCCAAAAATACACATCTGTCATCGATGGGGCTCTGAAGCTACCCATTAGTCTCCCGTCACTGTTTAGAGAGGACGGAGTGGCCTTTTAGCAGAATGGGATAGGGAGCACATTGCAGGACACCAAAGAAGTACCAGCTACATGGACAATCATGGGGCAGCAGGTACCTGTCATCTCCCCACAGTAATGCACCAAGAGGGTCAGTGCTCTTCCAGAGGCATCCAAAAAACTACTTGTTGTTCACGGTTCAATATGTTTGCTATTTATGCACCTCCTTATTGCACCAGTAGCTGCTGTATGCTTTACCACCCAATACACATGTGATTAAGCCAGAAAAAAAGAGGCTGAAGGAAACAGCCAGTGTGCAAGAACAAAAGGCTCTCCTAGCAGTTTCACACTGTATTCATGTAACACACAAACCAGAAAATAATACAGACTAAAGCCTGCTGCCTAACTAAGCAGGCTTAAATAACACTTAGCTCTTTTATAATGCTTTTCATCCAGAAATCTCAAAATATTTTACAAAGGTGTGCAGACTGGGGAAGAGCCAGAATGCAACCCACCCCCTGACTCCCAGGCATTTGGCTCTTTTCATTAGACTACATCACTACCTCCAGGTATGAGCACACTTCTCCTACAGTTGGCGTGGAAAGATGCATACGTGCATCAAAGGAATAGTTTTTCCTTAATTTTCTATACACTGACTGCTTTTAATAACTTGTTTCAAACACCCTGTGTTTAAAAATAATAGCTCACAATGCACCTATGCTACTCTAGCTACTACTACATGTATAAGTAATACTTCATGTAAGATACAATCCTACTTTCAGTTACAGTAGGAAAGGAGACAATAATAAAACTATAAATGCCTCTTCTCAAAACTTTTATTCTCTTCCACGTATAAAGGAAAAATAGGTTTAACGATCATCAAGACAAAATAAAAAATATTATGATAGAGGAAACAAAGAGAAAACCATGAAGAGCTTGCTAGATATAGGGGAAAGTCAGTATTTTCCTCCAAAAGAGACAAGCTTGCAGAAATTATCACAGAAGTAGGGTTTCATAACAAAATTCAAATGGCCAACACAGAACAAATAAGAATTTGGAAAGCTCAAAGTGTTACTTTCAGCGTGACCTGTCAAAATCAGTATGGAGAACAAACTGAGTCAATAAAACATACTGATGTTCACCTGCATTCTCAAATCAGAAAACTACTCTGTCAACAAACAAGTTTTGATCCTTGCTACAAAAGTGGGAATCCACAGTAGCACCTCAAATCAAAGCGGATAAATTTACACCTATGAAACCACATTTCTGATTTTTAAGTCTTTGTTAAACAAATTATATTTAGCATACATCAATGCCTATGGGCTTCTGAACAGGGGAGGTAGCTAATATAAACTGTGTATGAAAAAGAAAGCATGTCAAAGCTTTTTTTTTTTTTTTTTTTTAAGGTTTGCAATGAGAGTAGTATTGTTCAGAACAAAAAGAAAAAAAAATCTACCAAAATTTTATCTCCATTCTCTCCAGTTAGAGCTGCTGGCTAATGAGTGAGTTTGCGTAAACTCAGTCCAAAGGAGACATAAATAGCATCTTTTTAAGCTAATGATTTTCACCACAGGCCATCTAAAACAGGCGTTGAGTGGCCCTAAAACAGATCCTCTCTGTGTTCCCCTGAGTTGGTTTATTTTTGTTTTGCTCCATTTTAATGTGTGTATACATCCTGTGTTTTCAGCTTGTCTTTTCAGCTCACTCCCATCCTCCGCACTCCCAATGTCAGCCAGACTCCAGGGACGGGAATTAAAAATGACCACGTTTAAAAACTGTACCTCCCTGCGTAACAGACTTTACAGAAGCAGAAAGACTAAAAAGCTGAAAAGTTCCCCACGGTCTTTGCCTATTAAAGTCCACAGCTTGCCAACAGCAGGCCACGTTTTAGTGTCAAAGAACAGGGCACCGGCTTGCATTTCTGTGCGATGGGGAGTACTAGGGTAATCCTGCCTCTTTACATTTCAGATCACACTGTTTGTGGAGAAAGTCAACAACACTGGGATGCTCAAAAACACCCTGTAGTATTACACGGAGGACGCAAGATGCTTGCTGGGAAATAGTGCTGACACCAGAATACGGTTGATTCAGCATTAGTGATAAAAAGCTTATTTTTGGTTGGCTCAGGCAGTATTTTATTAAAATAGGATTAAAGCCTCATCAGTCTTGCTTAAAAATCATTTTACACCCATCCCATCAGGCTGCATCATTCCCGATCTTACAATATTTTCCACCATTAAAAAGAAAGGGGTAAGTTTCTGTTCATCCAATGAGCAAAGAGGCAGGGAAAGTTCTTGAAAAGAGTAATGCAAGGAAGTAGAAAGAAGGATTCGGTCAACTGGCAACCAAACAGAAGCCTTCTGCTATTTCCCACTGAGAAGTAACAGTATCTGGGCTATAGATATGTTTGTCAAACATATCTATAGCAGGGATAATTAAGTTAGCGCAGCAAACTAGCTGCGTGCTTTGAAGTGTTCATGCAGTTGCTATACTAACCTTTCTTTCACCTGGTAGGTTAAGCTTACCATCTCCTCACACATATTGGCAGACTTGTGACCTATACTCTGTCCTCATTATCACATCGTTTCTGATAGCTGAACATCTTGGAAATGATATTCAAAGGTTTTGTTATAAATAACAGAGACTACCAGAAGCCTAAATACAGACTTCTGTCACAGAGGAATAACGGCCTGAAATTTCTTATGGCTCCTTTCTGTCAAGGAGTTCAAATACTTTACAACCAAACAAATACTCCTACAAGGTAGGTATTGCTGTTTATCCTCTTTTGAGGTGTCTTATGATTAGCATCCAAAATCTTGATCCTCAGTTTCCTATAACGGGAAAAAAAAAAACATTCTTGCCCTGCTTTCAATTTCTATGCTGGTATCACTCAAAATAACAGGGTCAAAATATAAAATAGAAAGTTTTAAAACCCCTGCCTTTGGCAGGTTTTTTTTTATTCCATAATATTACTAGCAGCGATACCTTTCCTGTAAAGATCAAACCTAACGTGATGGTGAGGATTCTGCTGAAGTCTGTACTGGGGTTTCTGTCACCGGCGAGAAGAGCAATACAGAATCTACAACAATATCAAGACTGATTCCCACTGATCTCAGCGAAGCCAAGACTTTATCCTGTACGCTTTTCCATACAGCTGGAGAATGATTTCATATGCAAAAATCCTCACTTACCTACATCCTCCTACAAATCAGAGCTCTCCACTGCCTGTTCCTCACCCAAATTGATAGGGGCCTAGTGCCAGTCTCACCTTTTCTACATTAAGTCTCTACAGCAAAAAAAAAAATACTACCTTTACTTAAATCAGTGTATTTCTAACCAGAGTAGGATCCTGCACACACAAGACAGTTTCAAGACAGTGACCTGTAGCCCAATGGACTGGATCGGCACATGCGCTCCTGAATTTCACTCCACATGGAAGTAACCGGCATTTGCTTCTGAGCAAGGGACACAATTATGATACAGACAGCATATGCCCTTGTGCCTCCTCTATTATACAATTTCTACTTATTTTGTCAGAGACCTGCGTTTTGGGTATTTACGGATCCGAGAAATCCTAGTTCAGACATGAGCACCGTTGACAGGGCAAGACACTGCTCTGACTGTCCTCGTGTGTCCGTCTTGTGGGAACATACGGGCCTTCATTTTCCAGCAACATCAGCCAGACACATACATTTTAACCTATTCACTCAGCAAAAAAGAAAAAACACACTCTTGCTGCATTTGGTTGTTGTAACTTTGCCTTTATTTCCAAGTTAATCCTTAGTTATGGTCATTGTCCCCAGTACTTCATTTCACAGGACACTATCTGGCTGGCTGAAGTCATATCTCCATTTTATATGAGGGCAAAAAATTCTCACCTGTAGTCCTTTACCTGTACCCATAAAACAACCCATAAAAATGCCTTAAAAGAGTCAAGCGGCAGACTTACCTCCTGTACCTCAGCTGCTTTCAGAGAGACAAAGCAAATAAGCAAGATGAGGCTCAGAAGTTTGCCCCGAAAATAAGACCTCTCACTTTTACGATGGCTCTAAGCCCACCTCAGAAGCGGCATGTCACCGGCACTGACGTGAAGCCCGCAGCCTGACAGGTAGCCGGGGACGCCAGCGCACGGAGCCGCTGTCGGTATTGGGAAGCGATGGTGAGCAAGGGAGACCAAACTTCCTCCTACGTGCAAACTCAAGATTCAATTTTCTGCAAGGTTACCCCCAATAATTAAAAGGTTCTGTAATTTATCCTTAAAAGCTAGTCACGATGGGATCCATCAGAATCGATCTGTTATCTTTTACCTCCGCATGTACCGTGCGCGTGCATATCGTATGTAATATGGTTTACCAGCTGAATGCTGGCAATATTTTCCACTAATTGCGAGAGTTACTAAACTGAACCTTAACTAAAATTAAGTTGCCTATTAAAAGCTCAATGAGTAACCCAGCAAACGGAAGCGCTGTATATAGGATTTAGCAAGCACGCAAGTGATCTGGCAACCACCAAGGCACAATATTTGCTGAACTTCCTATACCTAAAATTGGTTCCATACAATAGTCATGCGTTCATTGTGTATGATGATTTAACACTCACAATGCCAGCTCCCTCCTGCAACTGGCCAGCAATGGGTTTCTTTACATCACCTTACTGTGCTATACCTAATTTGTGCTCAGTTTTATCACTCTGTATAACACGTTCGTGTCTTCATGGAAGTCCAGGAGCAGATCTTTTGCAGTAAAAGAGGTAAAACAGCAAGACAGGAACACTCACAAGACTGCCCCTAACAAATTTTACGAAACTGTTTGTCCTTGAAATGCCACAGTGAGATTATGTGACAAATAATTCAAAAGTACAAATGAAATTATGAAAGATGTGCTTAGGAGCCAATGTTTGTATGTATTAAAATACCAAATAAATGTATAATTCAAGCTTGCTATTCTGAAAACGCAAAATTAGTGGATTGAAAGTTACAGGTTAATTTATAACATATACTCTCCATTAAAATAACAGATCTCCCTGTATCAGTTTTAAAAATACATGAATAGTATTCTTAGCTATTAAGATGTCATTATCGTAGACAGTCCTACATACTTTAGCTACTGCAATATAAACACTGCTAGGTTTTGTAAGGAACACACATAGCACTTGTTATTACATGTTAAGTTTATTCACGATATATAGGCTTTTTATGATTGCAGTTTCTAAATTTTCAAAGAGTATATCTTTTTTTGTGCTTGTATAGTTTCTAGGCTATACCTCTATACAAATATGTTTTATGTTCTGTATTGTTGTTTTCAGGGTTGTAGACACGTACATAAATCAAGAGCAGCAATAAATAATATTAAGGTTACACGCAGTCTAGCTATCTTTGACAAATTAGAAAACTAGGAATTCCCTGAGAAAAAGTTCTCCCTTTCAGAAGGGCGCTGTACAACTTTTGCATAAAAAGAGGGAATGATTCAGAAGAAATTCTAACAGACTTCCTAAATACTGCACCCATTAAAAAAATCCAGTATTTTAAAAAATAGAAGGTCAAAGTGAACATATGCAGAGTTATGTGAAAGAGTTAAAGATATTGATGAAAGACTATTTGCTGATAAGGATGCATCTATTTGAAATAGGATAGCATTTGGGACTACTCGAACAAAAGTCTACAGAAAACTGATAAATCAAGGAACTGAGTGGGATTTAAACAAACGACAGACATGGCTGAGAACACATGAAATGTCACGAGTACAGCTGAGAAATAAGTGATGGCACAGGACCACTTACTCAGCTACTAACAAGACATTATTTGCTTTGGCCTCCGCAGAGCGAGACAGCTATCAATCCAGCCACAGCTCCAGAAATTCTTGAGACTGAAGCCCTAAAAAAGTGATTATTATTTCTGGGTTTGCACATGGAACACCCCAGTAAGTCTGGTTTTCAAAAAACAAAACATCTGCCGTATATCACAGAGTCAGGTGAAACCCTAAGGGACTTCTTGCAGAAAAGTTCTTCCCCCTAAAGTGTTTCCCCCCAAATATGCTGTTACAAAACACCAGGGCCTGGATTCTCCAGGAAAACCTCTAGGACCAATAATAATTTCACAGCCCAGTACCCAACTTCCAGGTGCTCTGCCCATGCGATGGAGCCCTCAGCCCTGTCAGTTACCCCCGTGTCTTGTGCACTGCCAGCAAATTCACGAGCGGCCATCGCCAAGCAGAGAACAGTCCAATACTGCCAGTAGGAAATGACGAAGGCCACACACATCTGAAGTCCCACTTCTTCTCTAGGACCTACGTGTTTAAGCAGTGACACTCGAATTTCTTAGTTTGGATACCTTTTTCAAGGTTCCCAGGCTGCTCCTGAAAGAAACCTACTGGCGGGTCCTTTCCTTCAAGGACACAGCTGGAGAAAGTGAGATACATCACACAGAAAGCCACCGTTTTGCAAGAGGAGCTCGTGCTTTCTGAAGTCTGTCAGGACGTGGGGGGAAAGACGGGAGCAGAGAGGCTCAGCCTTGTCAAGATGGTAGTGCTTGAGAACATCCAAAGCAGATCTTTGGCCACCTGGGAATGCTGGATATTGAAAACGTAGGCACTCACACAGGTTAGGCAACTTCTAAGGTTAGGTGGCAGTTCAGTGGGGATATTGAGGATCTCAGTTTGGGCTTTCAATGCCTAAATCCCACTTAAGTCCCACTTAAGGCATCTAATCCGTTTGTGGATCTGGGCCTAAAGCCTTGCCAGGAAGAAGAGAGTCTATGCATGCAAAAGCTGATGGTCAGTGACAGTCTGGTTCTGTTAAAACTAAAATACACAGAGAACGACCTTATTTTGTACAAAGGAATAATGCAGAATAATCAAAGATGCGTTCTAGTCACGGAAAGTTAATGCAGCTGATACAGATCACAGTCCTGTCTTTAAACCCCACGACAGTTTTGCTGACCTGGAGAACATTATAATCCATAAATCATGGGTCTTCAATAGCCCACGGGAAAAAGTACATTTGGAAATGTTCAAAAGACAAAACGACTATAGAAGTCCTCAGAAAAACTTCACTTACCCACACCAGCTAAGAGCTAAAACTAGAAAGGAGCAGAAATTTATAAAACACTGTAATGCTTACATAGAGTTAATAATTCAAAGAACAATATTCTGTCATTCAGTGACCAACTAGTTTGCCATGCTCCATGAAATTAAGTAGTTTCAGTCCAGTTCCTGATAGCCAGGAGTCCACCTGACAAAAGCTACAGATTTATTTCTCACTTACCTGCAGTGTTGTTGGCCGTCTCAACCATGAAGTAAAGTGCGAGCAGATGTGGATACCAGTTTACCCTATATTCCCTACGCCTGGTACCTCCATATCAAGACTGCTTTTTGTTGGGTTTTTTTTTTAAAAGATGCCTGTACTTACACCACTTGAATTTAGTTGACAGGACTGCCGATATCATATTTTCCTATACAAAAAATATCAAATTGACAAAAGTGGTCTTTGCATAAAAGAGGTAGATTAGAATTACAATCATAAACCACAACTTTTTGTTATTATTCTATATTACTGTGTTTACAGGGGAGATATCATTAATCATTACTAATTATTTTAATGGTAAATATTTCTGCCGGTCCCCAAGTATGCACTGCAACATTTGCCTGACTGCACACACTGAGATTTCTCTGTGGGTAAAACACAGAGGTCTCCATTTTGGGGATTCAAATGCATCTTCACAGAGCTCTGCTTCAGGTGAGCATTCTGGTCTAAGTCTCCTGCAGCTGCCCGTCGACCAGCACCTGAACTTTATAAACGGGGAGAGAAACAAAGGGACTTGCCTCCCAGTTCTTCCTGTCTGCAGATGGGCAAAGAGTTCTGGCAGCTCACCCACTAACTCCTGCAAGTTTTGCATTATAAAATCAGTATTTGATGCAAAATACAAGAGAGTACAATCTGTGAAATACCTGCGTGTCTAAAGATGCCGAAGATACTTTGCGCAAAGGAAAATTGCCCATTATCCCATGCCCGTGAAGTCCATGGGACCACGGTGCACTCCTTCCTTCCTGAACCCTGCATTATCTCTCCAGATTGAAACTTGGTTTCTTCTGCTGAGCACAACCATTCAAACGTCCCCCACCTGGTTTTAAAAGGGTGTAGGAATTCCTAATGCTTCGTAATGAGCTCACAGTAAGGAGGCCAGTGCGGTTTCCCCAGTTTACTTGGATATTGGTCTCGAGACTCACTGTGCTTTCACCTGCATTTTACTTTCAGTTCTGGATTCGTCCTAGGATACGTATGCAAAGTCAAGGTGGTATCTTTTCTGTCCAGCCACCTCCTCCCTTTTGGTAAAGTGTTAATATACTTACAGGTCTGATTTACAGGAGTACCCCAATACACTCTTAACACGGACACAGACAAGCAACAGAAAATATTTTGCAATTTGGCTTTTTTTTTCCTCCAAATGTTCCTGTTTAAGTGCTTTCCTTTTACTTCTCAAAAGTATTTCTTTTCAGTAGAAGTCAGTCTATTTTTGCCTGCTGTTAATCTGTGTATAAGCTAAATCTTACCTTCCCAACTCACACAAGCAATCGCCCCCTTTGTCTGGCAAAGCAGCTCAGAAGAATAGGGAAAGCAGGATTTGTCCTGTATCTACCTATGAATTTTAGTTGCAACCTCTGCTTGACAGAGACTGGTCAGCTGTAACAGATTGATGAGAAATTGTTTGAAATACTTCTGGTTGAAAAATATATAAATCATAATTACTGATAAAATGTATGTGACATGTATGAAATATAGAAATAACATAGAAATATAGAAATGACCAAATTTCCAGTCTAGGACTCTTATAATCTAAGTTTTCCAAATAATATAAATGTTACGACAAGTAAATACACAAAACAGTAAGTCAGTACACTGCAAGGTGACAGTGCTGTCTACAGAACAGTAAGGGTTAATTTTTTTTTTTTTTTAGAGGTTTAGGGGGCCATGAAAGTTGTGAATTTAGATTCGCACTGATTTGAATTGTTATATTAAATAACGCGCAAAGTTATTTTTGTTTGCATTTCTTACTGACTACTATTCCCATTCCTGGTTCCTCCTTACAAAGCACAGGCACAGCAGGGAACTAGCACCCAGGAACAAATTAAGGGAGAAACATCAGTGGAATGCGGCAGGCTTAGGGGAGAGACCCATTTACGCAGAGAAAGTGCTTAAGCAGGGACATTTGTGCCTGCGTCTACGCGTACGTAGAGAGGTTTGGTGAGCGCATGCCCAGGGAGGAGGATTTGGTTATGGTTAGAATTTGTGAGTGACAGCCATGTGACAGCTGGGAGTCAGCAAAGATTTTGTTGGGATGGAAATTCCAGAGATAGGACACACGACTGCTCATGCGATCTGCATGTGCCTATCATCATGCTGTATTATAATAGCTGACACTATGGTTTACCAGTTCTCCAAAAGAGAGGCTATAAATTAGGAAGGGGATTTGAGGAATGGTGGATGAGAAATGAAAGTCATAACATTTAAAATGAAGGGATAAATATAACTTGTTTTCATGTTATCGAAAGAAGCAAACAAAAATCTCCAACCAAACCACACAACAGTACTAAAACTTGCATTTCCATGATTTATCTTTAGTGACAGGTTATTATTTCCTTAGAATATAATTATTTTCTTTTCTTACTAACTTACCTAGAAAGGCCTCGATCCTACAAACACTTACAAATACTAGATTTTAAGTACATGAATAATCCCACTGATTAGAGTTATTCCTACATTTTCAGGATCGGGGCCTAAGTCACAACATGCAGTTAAGCAGAGGCATTTCCAAAGAACCGCTTCATTTTCCCTTCTGGGGGTCTTACGCAAACGTGAAGCCAGTGGAGACGTGCAATTTAAATGAAACCTGAAAAACTGAAATACTTTCCCTTTAACACTGAATTCAAGCCGATACAGTATCACATGACCTTTACCATAATTTCTATTAAAATCATTTCATGTCTGGTTGCTTCTGCTATCCTGGCTCATTTGTATTGTTTACAACAAGTCATTGCTCTCGACAGTTAGTGGTGGCTGAATCCATGGTTACCAGTTTTTACATTCACTGGTTAAATGGAATGCAGTTCTTCGGTGGGGTTTCATGGAGAAAGCTCTTAAGAAACCACAATCCAGCTATCAATCAGGCTAACCTGGGAGAAATTAATCTGATAAACAGAAGTATCGTTGCGTATGAAAAATTTATTGAAAGGGAGCTCAAGGCTTTTATTAGTTGCAGTTGCAAAAGTGGACACGTTCGCATCGGACTTAGTGCACGGAAGACTTAGGTTATGTGGTCTATGTCTGACATTCATCCATGTTGTGCCTTCTCTGGCGCTCACTGCTAATAAAACTATACTGTTTAAGGCTTTAAAAAAAAAAAAAAATCTCTCAAACACTTATTTTACCAGAAATGTGCTCGGAATATAAATAGTGCTTAAATACAGGTTTAACCAGACTGCAGTCCCGGCAAAGTAACTTAAACAGACACAGACAAGATAGTAAAACACAAAATAGACAGCCTTGAGTAGAATTCAATTAAGACAAAAACCACCCCAAACAGTGCAATGTTGTTAACGGCTAAATTAAGCCTGCAAACAAATATATTTTATTGCTACCTAAGAACAATATGCACTGATTCCGTTTGCCCTGTTATTTATGGTTTGGCGTAGGGTGGGGTTGCCAAAATCAAAAAGCAAAGCAAAAACTTACTTGCAAGACGGACCCCCAAATCCCTTAAAATGCCTAAAAACATAAGAAAAGTTCTCTATAGTTTGATGGCTACAATAATTGTCCCACAAGCTACATGAGAGCAACAAATAGTTAAATCGAACATATTACTACTAGCTCATCTACTGCAAAGTCACTGTATCAGAAGCCCGAATTGATTTGTTTCCTTAGAACAAATTGAAAATGAATGTAACATAACATCCGAAAAAAAAAAAAAAAATCCCTCCTGCCCTGCTAATCGGATATCGTATAATGGTTGATTGCAGCTTTGCACCGTGCTATTGTTGCCTATATCATACATACTTACAGGTTCTGGGTTCTTCCAAGAGTTTGGTGCAGTTTCAAGGACAAATGTCTTAAGGAAGTCTTTCTACTGTGCAGCAGTGATCCTAGCTCTGATCTCATTACATGAGCAAAGTGCTACAGCTGACAATATAAAGGAAACTTCCTGCGTGAAGAAGAAATCTTGGAAAGTCTCAGGGTTAAAAAGGCTGCTTAAATGTGCTGCTTGATTTGCTCCCTAGTTGTGTATACACAGTAGCAGCTGATCTCTGTTTGCAGCCCTGCAGAAAGAAACCTTCGCTGAAAACCAATGGCATCACATTTCAGTGGAGCTACTGCCAGGCTCTGGAGAGCAAAGCAACCTTTGACAACTTCACCCAGTTCGAATCACCGGCTTTTGCTGCATCTCCTGCAGGACTTTTGAAACTGCATATTTACTGTATTATTTTTATTAACGCCGCTCTGAAATCCTGCATCCTAAGCAGTCGTGATACAAGCAGAAGTCTCCCTCGCTGTAATAGGAGGTTTAGACTGTGTCACGACTGTGAACTGCAGAATTCGCCACAATATATTTTGCTTTGTCTTGATCGTGGCATTTGCAGATGAGAAGCTGTTAGCTGTGCTCAAAAGCATTTTCTGACTTGAAATTGCTAAATTAAGTGCAATAGGCATCCTGTTTATCCTAAATTCATCCCGAGCCTGCCTTGCATCAGTCATACGCTTCTCGGCGCTTTTTTTTGTGATACAGAGTACAAGTCAAAAGATTTTGGGAGTGAGAGGGGGCTGGTTCTTTCATTTAATATCTTATCTAGAGCCTTTTAGCATGGTCCCTGTTGGACTAGAACAGTGGAGCACAACATCCCAAATTCGGCAAAGTTTGGTATTCTGACCAAAGTCCCAGTGGGACTCCAACTATCTGTTAGTGCCCCCTTAGCTCCTGCCTCAGCCCTCCAGAACCAGCTGGGGATGGGCAGAACCTGCATCAGCTTCTGCAGCTCTTACTGCTGTCCAAGCAAACTAAGACCAGAAAAGCAACATTTAAAAATAATACATCTGCTAGCGCTATTTCAGCTCTTAAACTGGGAAGTAATACTCCGAACACATCCTCACATTTGATGTTAAAGAATTATCAATAATTAATTTGGATTTAGTTGTTTCACTGTTTAGCCCAAGGTGATTCTCCAAAGAGTAACTGGGACCATACATTCCCCCGGCACGCGGTCAGAGCGTGACCGTCGAGCTTGCACGCTGCTTTCCAAACAGGACCTACTTCTCTCTCCAGGATAACCAGCAAACTTCAGAAATAAAATTTAGAAGAGTCCCTTTTAGAAGTGCACCATTGCAGAGTTTAGTTAGGAGGCGTTAAGGGTTTTTTTCTGGGCATTTGTAAGACAGATTATTCACCACCCTCTTTTCCCCTCGGGTGCTATGACTATTCTAGCTACTAGTATATTGCATGTTATTTCTTTAATATTTTGAACTTTATTCCAAAGGGCAGAAACCAAAACTGACAGTACATCAAGACAGCATGCTCTATGATTCAAACAGCAAAATAATTGAGATCCTGTGCATACACAACATCCGAGTGTGCGTACGCACGTTGCACACGCACACGCACACTCACTCACAAGCACAAACAAGTATAAGGGTTTGTGGCCCAATTTTCAGAGATACTCATAGTTCGCGTCCTCACCTCCCTTCGATTAAAAAAAACTAAGAACAGGCAAAATCTGATTAGTAAAACATTAAAAATAATTTTTATAAAAGGTAGGCACTGTTTATAGCAGGGCAACCATACTGATTCAACATGCACTTCTGCCCAAATTTGTCTCTCTCCTTTGGGAGAAAGATCCTGTCCACCCCTGGACCGTGGCACATCAGAGAAATGAAAGCGTGTGGTGGCACCAGCAGGATTAATCTCGCTCTTCTCCGTGGAGAGACAGTGCAAGGCAGGGAATCGAAATCCTGCCTATGAGGCTGGGCTCACTGGCTGGCTGCGTCACCTCCAACACATCACCTCACCTTTCCGTGCCTAAACCGGCACCATCACATTTAACGCGTGTTGCAAAAGCACAGTTTCTGTGCCTCTGTTGCTCAAGCTGCGAGACGGGAATTGCATGTCGGAGAGAGGTAAAGGACTAAAACCTGAGGTTGTGCGTCCAGCTCCCAGCTGTGCCGTAAGAAGGGCCGTGACCTTGGACCGCCTGCTCTCTGTGCTCCAGTGCCCAGCCTGCTGCCCAGGCTCCGCATACCGCTCTCTCAACCCTTGTCCACCTGGTCTCTTTTGACTGTAATACGGCAGGAGAGGGTTTTTTTCTGTTAGAAATTCAGCACAGAGTAAAACAAGCTCTTTTTGTCAGGTAGAACTCAAGATACTAATTTAAGACAAGTAAAAATAAATCCCTGTGGAAGCAGGAATTTCAGTGAATGAAGTTTCCTCCTCAAGAGCCTCTAAATACCCAAGTGTCTGCGCAGAAAGGCTGAGACTCCCGAATGCAGCATGAGAGCAGTAATCCAACCGCATTCAGCAGTCCTACGCCACACACCCTAACCAGCACTTGTCAAGGCTGGAGGACATCCACTCCGGGTTAGACTCCACTTCTCCTTACCTCTCCGCTATAATCACTTCCCATCCATCACAGCTGGGTCAACATGGATCGAGGGACACAGCTCCTTCAACTCCCTTCTTTTGCAGAAGCGTACACAGATCCCGACCACGGGACACACAGGAATTGCCAAATCTTTCTCCTCCCAGTCTTCCCAGCTATACCTCAACCTGCGACACTCCGTCTTCCCTTTTCTCTCCTTTCTGATTTTCTCATTGAATTTTGTTTTCACAGAGTTGTATACGTCAGGGAGCATAGTAACTATTCAAAGTCCATTTTCCAGCCTTCAGAGGACAGGGTAAAGTAGCCTGGCTACTAAGGAGAGGCCGCAAAAAACATTCGGAGAGGATGGGGAGCAAGAGCTAGGCAAAAAATGAAGAAGGGCAAGCCAACCCCGAGCTTACACAATGTCAGAAGCTGTATGCCTCCATCCCTCCTCCACCCGTCCCCGATGGAAAGGGTGGCCCTTGGAAACCAACCCCGCTGCCTGCTCTTCTGAAGTCTGTACTAGTACTGGTGCCCAAGATGGGCCATGCTCTGCCTTCCTGACATCCAGCAGTTGTAACAACTTAGAAAGCTTCTTGTTTAATTCATGCGGGTCTTAAAATTCAAAGACATCATCAAGAGGAAGTCATTTAAGGCTAATATTATAAACAAGTAAAACAGAGCAAATTCTCAGTTTTAGCATCAATCTCGGGATATTTGTTGTATATTTTAAAACTCTGTTTCCAGGAGTCAAGTAACAAGAGACCAGCTTTCTCTTTTTAAAAGAGATTTCTGGCTTTTGTAATAAAAGAGGAATGATTGAAAGTAACCGCAACAAAACAGAAGTCCAGCAGAAGCACAGTGACACGTTAAAAAGTCACGCCTTTTAGCTAGTCTCAAAATTTTCAGTAAGCAGTATCAGTTTTAATTATCAATCTCTGAACCCCACAGGAGTACACAGAGTAATGAGAGCTACACCTGAAAGCACCTGGAAGGCCAGACTCCGAGAAACACATCCTACCTGTTTTATTCAGATGCTTAGGATTTTGCTTAAATATTAAGTCCAAAACTCTGTTCATCTAGACCTGTCTGATCTCTGCACGGATCCTGAATGTGTCCTATCCCCAGTCTATCCATATACATATTAACTGTGACTACTGGATTTTCTTTTTAGCATTTTAATGTATTTGGATCCTCGTCAACATAAGGAACACCTTCCTCATCCTCACACACCGAGTGGCTACGCTCTCCTCATTGAAATTCCTCCATAAAAGTCACTTCTCCCTTTTCATCTATTAAGACTTTAAACCAAAACTAATACAATCATCAAGAAATTTGTGTGCCTAAGCTAGGTGTTGTTGCCGTCAGTGGCTCTGCACTACCTGATCGTTCAGGATTCTCTTTCCTGTTGTATTTACTATGCTCACATTCTGTGCTATGTGTACAATTAAAATTGTTTGGTTTTTCATACCGTTATTGTCTTTTATTTGCTCTCTAAAGTATCCAGCATACTTTGAAACCAATATAGGTGATAATATAGATGTAAATATTGCCATGGAGGCATCACAATAAATTTGACGTTTGGAATAATTCATTCAAGGTGTCTAGATCCAATTTCAATTCTTTCCCAATTTTAACCGAGGCTTCATAACCAGATGAACTTAAACCAAGGTGTGCAACTTCATGCTACACTGGTAATCCACCCTAACTAGGAAATAAATTTTCAGTGATTAAGTTGAATTGTTCGTACAAAATGCCAGCTTCAGCTTTTCGCCCATATAAAATAGCTTGGAAAATATATACTGCATGTGTTTATTATAGCTACAGTTGCTATGAACATCTATAACTCTCCGACAATTTCTTTGATTTATGTTCAAAAACATACAGGGCATGAAATGACGCCTGCAACCTTACATTTCCCTCAAGAACATTGTGGGGAGAAGATATATTCCAAAACATCATGTTAGATTCCTTGTTATGTCTCCTTTTTAAAATAAATGTATGATAATCAATTACACATGCTTCAAAGCAACTGCCACTAGATTCCCCAACAGAAAAGCTGTTTGAGAAAAGTTCCATTTTCTTTCCCCTAATGGTTGAGTTATAATAAGAGATCTTGCTCAGATATTACAGGGAAAAAATTGTATTGTAAAGGATAGGCCCTGCTCAACTTGTATATGCATGCGCAGGTTTGTGCTTGTCTAGACTTGACTTAGAACGAGGTTTTCAGAGAAGTAACATCTCCACTGATCAACATGCTAACAAAAGCATGTGTGTGTGAAGATCTTGCACCTAATCTCCTTGTCGTATATGCTTGTAGCAATCCAAGTGATGTCAAGAGAATGACACAGATGATAAGTTAATGTATCAGGCTCGACTTTCCTTTCAACCTCAATATGCAAAACATTCATTTAAGAAGTCCACCCAGCTGTAGCTTCCACTAGAAACAGAAACCTGCAGATGTTTATAGGAATATCAATTAAGCTGAATGGGAGCTCTGCCATTAACGCTGGTGCATGTAAGATTGGACTTTGCAGATGTGCCTGAACTCCACGCAGAGGCCGAAGTGCATGTTTTCTCCAGGGTATTGAGGCCCATGGGTTATATGCCATTAACAGGTGAGCATAATATGGATGATATCTCCACAACTTCATGGCTCTGGCACAGGGACAAGGGCAGCATCCCCAGGCAGCACCCTTGCCCATGGTGGGGAGACCGGAGCGGCCGGGAACACATGCAGCGCATGGCACCCAGCACAGAAAAGGTCAGGATCTTTTATCTCCCCTGCACCAGGTAGTTTGTGCTGCCTTCACCCCAAACAGGGAGCTCCTGCTCCCTACCTCCGGGGCTTTTAATGCCTTGGGTTACACCGCAAACTAGACAGCTGGCAAACAATATAGAAAACTGGACTGGATCGGACAAGTCCCTCTAAGGAGGACTGACACCTACTGGCACTGAGTTTCAAGCAAATATGGAGTCAGCTGGAGCTGAGACTTGTTTCGAATAAAACATAGCCCTGTTCATCCCTGCAAGTGTGCAAAATTTGTGTGCCAAATCTGGAAACAGAAATAAATTCACTCATTCCACCCATATTTTTTTTTTCCCCTGTCTTGCTTTGAATCAAACCCTGAAAGAATGAAAATTCACAGGAGAGAAAATATTGGCTTGCACCCTCTTTGGACTGCAGCGCTATTCTATCCGTTACTAACGAAGCCGAGGAGGAGGGGAGATTACTGGACGTGCGTGCCTATTGCCCATGCAGCCCCAGCTAGATAGCATCAACAGTTGTTCTCCTATTTTCACAGTGGGAAATAAGCAGGTACTAGCTGTATAGGAATAATCAGGAGGAATCTAGGTCAAAATCAAAGCAAGACTGCTCTGTCCATTTGAGGAAAACTCACATGCAAACACAATACCCGTGTAAAAACAAAGAACTTACTTGTAAGGGTTATCTCTCTTAAGATTGCTAAACAAGCGCGCGAACGTTGGCCTACTTTGAGAAAAAGACACTATTCCTTTCGTGTGACTTTTGAAAAGGCATTTGAAATCAATATAAAATTACAATATTAGGGAATTTTATAATCATTATTTCAAAAAGGCAGACTTGAAAGGGTCTCTTGTTCATGGGTAAATCTTCAGTTAGTTTTTCTAGTACCAGTGGTTCAATCGAAAGATTCGCCAACTGCCCCCTGGAGAAAACTGAAGATCTGCATTTAAATGGAGATACAGTATTTCCAAATGCAACGGTACCTGCAAGGCAGATACTGTCAAGGTTTCTTAGTGAGTGGATCTCAAATTGTATTAGGTACATTTCAGTGCTGTAACTATCCCCATTTCGTAGGACTGGGGCTACTTCCGTATCATTTTTCCGTGTGCATGCTTTGTAATATTTGTCCTGATAAGTCAAAATCAAACCCCCATCCACAACAAAGCCCTCACATACCAACAGCAAGGAATTACAACCTTACGCATAACTTTCTGATATGGACGATGAAGACTATATTAGATAGCATGACTAGAAATCTTAAATAATTGAAAACTCTGATGACTTAATAGAGTAGTAAGCTTGGTTTACAGTGCAGCCAATTTAGAGCCATAAAAACACTGTGTAAAATTTTTATCTTGTGGTTGACCATTACGTATCCTATTTATTATTCCAAAGTATTTCAACAGCATTTTTCTTCATCAATGTGGCTGCTGGCATTTAGCACCCACTCGCTAAATGCACGTGATTTTCCTGGAACAGCTTTAGGAAAAGAAAACAAATTAGCAGATTGCTACAAAACTGTTCCTTGTTACAGCGTGCATCTTTTCACATTCTGACTTGAACCGGCTTCATGTGCTGCAAAATACGTTCGAAAACGCCGAGACTTAAATATAATAAATCAAAGCCATATACGTGAAGTTAAAGAGACTAGTGTAACTACTGATCCTGACACATCAGAGAACCAAAAAAAAAAAATCAAACCTCATGAATACTTTGTTGCTAATGTACACGAGTTCAAAGAGTGGCGTTCCTCTTAGGAAAGCATCTTAATTTTCATATCAGAAAATCATCCTAACCTTCCGGAAAAGTTTTTGTGAGTATGCAAGGAAGGCAGAGAAAAGATTTACAGTGCAAAAGACACTCGTGATGGGTTTCACACACGCAGGCGTTAGTCCAGGCAGCCTCTCGCTGAAATTCAGGTTGCAATTGAAATGTCCCTGTAAACAAGGTTACTGCGAACGGCCCAAGATATCCTTCTCAGCAACACCTTCGCCAGGAGCCCTTCAGCTGTCTACTTACTTTGTTATACCTTATCTCGCAGCCCTGACATCCTAATGCTGATTCAAATTCAGGATTCAAAATGAAATATCTCTAAGATCACTTAATATTGAAACACCATTGCAGTAATAAGTGGTGCCAGGCTCGAGATAGGGATGTAGTACTCTAGCGGTAACCTTTTAATTTCTGACAAAATCCTGTGGAATAACTGTGATACTGCACACACAGTTAATGCAATCGATTTGTTTTCCTTCTTTTGATAATGGGCACACTGAATGTCATGTTTACCTTCTCCTGCCCCTGGCACATTTTAAACTGCAAAGTCCTCTAAAAGGAGACCTGCCAGGTTCCCATACAGACGTGAAACCCCTCACACCACAGACACCCCCCTCCCCAGCACGCAGAACCACGGCTACCTCGATGCTCTCAAGACAAGGAAGATCATAACCACGAGTCGCTTCATCATTCTAAGTCTTTCGCTATTTTTCAGTGGAAATGCAACGCACGCACCATGTATAATCTAACATAGGTTATATTGTAAACTACTCCCATTCTGAAAGTGAAGGTAGGTATGCTGCACCAGAACATTTCGTCCTCTGAAAAAAAACCGGGAAGTAACACCAAAATGTATCAGGCAAGTTTTAGACTTTGTATTTGAGATAGGGCGGCTAATACATGCTTAAAACTTTGGTGGTTTTATACAAAGGGCATTCAGATTTCCCTCCTAGCCACAAATGAAGATAGGCTGAAGCGTGTGTGTGTGTGGGGGGGGGGGGGCAATTGTTTCATCTGTTTTTCTGTTGGGTTATGTTTGCTGTTGGAGTCTCCTTAATAGTATGAAAAGACAGGATTGGGGGGAGGGGGGAATATTGGAGGGGGAGAGGAATTACAGGAGAGAAAGCCAAGCTGCTCAGCGCCTGCCTTCCCACACTACCATTCACCTTCATTTTCCTCTCCTTTATATTCCACTCATTTTTACTTGCCTCCCCCATTATTTAGTCATCTCCTAAATGCAGTCCTCTCTTCTTCGGTATCACGAGAAACATATTAACTAGACCAAGTACTCAGAGCGCTTCCCCTGCAGCACTTCGAAATATACCTCCGGACCACTCGCTCCTTCATAGCATTAATGCCCAGGGGAAAATAAAAAAATTAAAAAAAGGAAAAAAAAAAAAAATTCCTCGCAGCCGGGTCACATTCAGACCCCCACATGCAACCACTTCTCTAAGCCCCTCAAGCCCGGAGCTGGGAGGGTGAAGTACCAGGAGGAGCAAGCAGTACGCTGACTTTCCACACTTTCCTTCGCCCCTCCTGATTTTGGGTGCCGGCGGCCCCGCTGCCTTTGTGTGTGCCTGTCCCCCTGCGCCCGCTCGCGGCCAAACAAACCACACAGCAGCAGCAATGCCCCCCCGCCCGGCGTGCAGGGCTCCCGCCGGGCCTGCTCGGCTCCCGCGAACCGCTCGCAGAA
>NW_008795039.1:529731-545070 GCF_000699145.1 Aptenodytes forsteri
GGGGAAGGCTGGGGGGGGACGACCCCGACGCACAGACTCATATGGCTCCGGGGTAAATTTGGGGTGCACCCGTGCTCCCCGTGGGCTGCGCAGCTCAGGGCCGGAGGAGGCACGGCAGCAGTTTGGAAATTCGCTAGCACAATGGCGTCGCTGCTAAGGAGAGCAAAAGACTCGCGCGAACCCTGGCAGGATTTAATCACGGGTGTTTAAACCATCTCCCCCTACCTCTGCTGCTAGGGTTGCGGAGCATCTATTTCTGAAAGCGGTACGTTTTACGTTAACATAGAGAGCGAGCTTAGGCCTGCAGTCAGCACTGAAGTCGGCGTGACCACCGAGCACGCTATGAGTGGTGTTAGGAGTAATGGTAGGGGCTGGCAAGCCACCTGCATTTTCTTTCCTTGATTTTTGTGCTTTTAAAAGGCAAATCCTTTAAGTCTACGTGACTGGTCCCGCTGAATTCAGGGAACCTTTTACATGTTGGATTTAACTTGCGTGCAAAAGTACTTCCAGAACCAGGCCTCACTTAAAAAGAACCTATCCGTGGTAGCTCAGATTTAGGTGCCTCTTTAGCTAAAGATCGGTTGTTACATACACACTGTTAATAAAACACCGCAACACCTGCACAGTGACCCAGCAGCGCCCAGAGTCAAGTTTACCTGTTCCATGCTGCGTTTTGCACTACCTATTTTAATAACAAGTTACAGCATTGCCTATACACGTGTAGCTAGCGCGGTGGAGTTCACGAAGGGACACACGTAGCAGGGCTGAAACTAAATTATTTTTTGCAACTGCCTCTGTTCAGCCTTAATATTAGCATTAACGCTTTCATTTTCCTCATTTAAATACAATAAAAGGAAAAATTGCCTTTGCTCAATATTGTTACTAATCAGGATTTGCTGTTCCAGTCTTTATAAGGAGATAAAGTCAGGGAGAAGTCAGCGTACACCTTTTCTGTTGCTGGACTCCGTGCTCTTGAACAGCACCTTATTTTAAACGGTGAGATCGTCTATTGCAACTGGAAAAAGAGTTGGGGGAAAAAGAAATCCTTCTCGGAATACAGTACAGTCCAAGCATCATTTTAAGAAGCCTGAAATGGAAAGCTTTTTTTTTTTTTTTTAACCCAAGGTACTCAGGATGCTTTCTGGCTTAGCTAGAAAGACAAGTTTGTTTCATGTTTCTGTTTTGGAATTGTTTTGAACTGCTTTTAGACTAAATTCTTACCCGTCTTAAGTATACTGTCTCAGCAGAGTACAGAGTACATTACTGATAAATTTTTTTGGTAGACTTGAAAAGCATTGTGTACAGCTTTATTGTTGTCTATATTTCACCATTCATTTTTAAATGAGGCTCTTCTGATTGATGTGGGAAATGTGTTTAAAAGGATGAAGGGTATGGCATAGCTACCCAAGATGCTACTTGCAATTATTCCATACCTCAGCTAACAGGGAGATTTTTAGTTGTGATTGTTACACTTTTAAAAGTGAATTAGTTAATCAAATTGCTATTTTTGGAACGCACTTAAAGGAGCATTAAAATGCATTAATTTCATTAAAATAAATGACCAGATAGGCAACAAAACAAGTATTAGTTAAATAAGCAAGATCTCACCTACAGAGCCAAATTCAGCCCTAGTGAAATCAACTGAGTTGTGCTTGTCTACAGCATATTTAATTTGGCCTCCGCAGTTGCACAGCTGACACTTTATTTGGTTGTCAAAGGTGTGTATATTAAAAATGTGTGAGCCATGCTTCTTCTCCAATGTGATTAACCTCTGAAGTTAAATTCACCTGTTTTCCATTTAGCTCAGCTGCACAGTCCTATCGCATATGCAATTTTTGGTATGCGTACACACCAGAGATGCAGAGAGGCATTCCCAACCCTGGTATTAGTCTAAGGGACGTGAGTCGTATCTGAAGTGAGGGTGTGATGAGGTGGATTTCAGCAGAGGCTGTTCACAACCAACTGCATATATGCTCCAGTTAATAGGCTGTACTGAAGTCTCTGCTACCATCTTTCATTACTGCTGTTACTCATGCCAGTGAGAGTAAAGGAGAGGTTGGTATGTCTATAATCACACGTTCATTTGCTATGTAGATATATCCTAAGAGCCTCTCAGCCCAGGAAAATTACGCTGGAATAAGGTCAGATGTGAATGTAAAGCAGAACTGTGTTCAGATAGCTCATTTATTCTGGAATGACTGAGTTGTTTCCTGGTTTCACTTAAGCCACTTTCAAAGTGGATTAAGATAATTCAAGAAAGTGAATTCTTAAGCTGGCATAAGATTTGTCCACACATGGTTTTAGTCGAGAGTAATTACTGCAGTGTACCTAAAAAGTGTTTCGGAATAATTTTGTGCGTAGACAAGTCCAAAGTCCCACAGGTGAAAACAACAGAATTTAGTCTTTCTGTATAAGACGAGGTTAATGTAGCCCAACGTTTGACCTACTTCTTTCCTCGTGAAGCATATTTAATTCATTGCAGGTTTTTCTTTCTCAACAAAAACCCCACAACAGTTATGTATTTATGATCAATTCCAGAACAGCAATGCCATGTGCACTCCACTAAAAATAAACAATTTAACCAGTATATACTCTGAGTACTTTCTCAACTGCCTTAAAATGGACAATGGGTTCTTTATTGGAGAAAACATCAGCTTCTCGGTCGTAAATATTTTGAGCGGGTTGTTATAAACAAAAGGAAAACAAAAACCAAAGCTCTGCTCTGTCCTCTTAAACACCCACGGTCCATTTGTACTCTGACTGCATACCATTCAAAGCAATAGCACCCATTCTAATTCAACAATGTTAGTTCCTGAACGAGGAACCCCTCAAACTTGCACAGAAGGGTTTGCAGAACAACAGGGCCTTCAGAAGGCACCTTAAGAATAGAGAGCTAATTTATAGTTTGCTTACAGAGATCTGAATCGGGAAGAACCTACCTGAAACTCAGGCAGCTACCCTGCTCTGAATCAGGTGTATTGTATCACTACTGGCATACAGGAAAGTTACCAAAACGATAATAAGAACATACAAATGTTTTTGCGACTTTGTGCCAAGCAGAAAGTTTGTTGAATGTCATTCGGTCTCATTCTGTGCCACAGACCTCCCTGGGAAGAGACGTGACTCTTTGACATGAATTAAGACTCCTAAACTTTAAACTCAAGGTTGGTTGTTGGGTTTTTTTAGGGGGGGGATAAAAAACTAGACAAGAAAGAAATGATGTAAGCTCAGCAAGTAAAACAGCCAATTTTTTGAAAGATACAAATTGCTGACCCTTTAAACATTGACATGGGAAAAGCCAATAAAAGCTATGAAGATAAAAAACCCAACTCCTACTTTGTGTGAAAGGCTGTAATGTGGGAGGGCAGAGGGTACCCGGGGGTCTTCCCTTACGCAGCTGAAGTAGCCCCGCTACTCCGTGTAACAGGCCACAAATGATGCCACACATAGGATTCTCGTTGCTAAGCTTGATTTGTGATTACAAGCATGGCTTTGCTCTCCTGTGCTGGTCTTGGCTGAGGATATAGGGAATGGATTTCACGTATGCCTCCCCCACACCAAACCTGCTTATTGAAGTAAGAAGCTTTCTGGTAAGAAAGTAAGCGTTGAATAAAGAAGGTAAAACACGGATAAACGCAAAACAAGAAATCAAGCTCTTCTTGAATTCTGTCGTGCTGGGTAACTGACCATGGGCCTAGTCTTGATATTAAGGCTCAAACTAGACCAAGATTGAAGGCAAGGGGAGTTTTGGACCATATAGGAGCATGCCTGATCTGAAATCCCACTTGTATAAACAATTGGATTAGATTATTTTGCACTCCGCTTCCACTGAGAGGTCTCTGAGCGTTGGAGCCACCAGCAGCGGTAGGGTATCCCGGCTCTCCCCCACTGCTGTCGCTATAAGGGAATTACTCATCCAGTGAGGAAGGTGTCTTGATGGCACAACACACGCAAGAGGAAGTCTCAGCGCACAGCCACTGCAATGAAATGAAGGATCCTCTATGAGAGTTGGTTAGTAGTGCCAATGTTTAATATTTGTCATAACAACCACCGACTGTTTTGTTTTTTGTTCTAACAATGTGAATTATGCATTAAACATTAATACAAGTGAGTGTACTTTTCTTTTGATCTTCAAGCGTAATCATTTCTAATGAGAGTTTATACATGAACATTGAAACAAATCCCTGAGTCATGTGAATTTACATTGGTTTTACTCTGTGGGAAAGATATCCCACATGGGTTACTCATGTCTGTAAAACATAACATACTTATAAATCAGAAGAAAAAAATGAGCTTGCATTTGGCTGTTGGAACATAAACATCTGTGTAGATATTTGGCTTGTATGCTAGCAGTAATGCAACATTAAAAAGTTAATTTATCAGAGATCAGGATTTGGGGTGGGGCCCTCACCTAATATGAGATCCAAGTCTGCTCAGAATAAGCGAGCTCAACTCTTAGCTTCTGCAGTCTGGTTTCTAACAAGAATCGAGCCTAGTGTCGGAGGAATTTGAACTAAGTCTAGGAAGCAGTAAAGGGATCAGAATTTGGCTTGCCTGATAGACACGAATGTTGCCAAACTGCCGTCAGCAAGCAATAATATTGCCTATACGTAGCAGACAAATTGTACACTGCTAAGTGGCACCTTTCCGATTGCCCTTGACAGCCGGCTGCGGTGCAAGGCTGACCCAGTCCGGACCAACTCTAGAACCTGCTCGGCCATATCTGATGTCTGCTCCTCTCATTTTAACATCAGTCACAAACATTGCATTCCCTGAAAATATAAATATTATGGATTGTGTAACTGCCAAGACAGTTATTTAAAATACAAACAGAATTTAAGCCCTTTCCCCTTTCACACGCTACACAACTATTAAAATAACCAGCGATTAACAGTCTGCACTTAAGCAACCATGACGTATGTGCAAAGTGCATGTGACATGCTGGGGAAAGTACTGGGACAAAACAGTGTGTGATGGGCCAGATTCCTGGGTACACAGGTGCTGACTGATTTCCAAAATGCCTCTTGCCTCTCCAAAAGAGATCTCAAAGCCAAAGGTTGCAGAAGAGGAATGGCTGCCAAGAAGGTCTTGTGTTTAATGGCAGATAGGCTCTATCTATGATTCAGGTCATACCTCAGGAATTCTCAAAAGCCCATTAATGTATTTTATTCTTAATGTATAAGTGCTTCCAGAGGAGTCCTGGAAGCCAGAGATCCAGGATTACCCCACATAATTCAGTGTTCTTACAGGAGGCTACAGTCATGCTCCCTGCTGCTCCTTTTCTCTGGCCTGAATAACCTTGAACGCTGGTGGTGGAGCTTCAAAAGGAAGAGCGGAAGAAGCCTACGCATAGAATAGTTTATAGACTGGAAGAAGAGGAAACATGAAACGCTTCATCCCTGAACTTGAATTCTCTTAACTGCTATGTTTTATATAAAGACAGAGGAACAGATACTATTGCAGTTGAGAAGAAAGCACCTGTGACACTCCGTTATGGAAACCCAACACTGTATGGATTAAGTCTTCCCTGAGGTTGCAGAACTTCACCTGGCACGTTAAGTCAAAAGATAAGCAGGTCAATATTGGGTCTTAAACAATTTTGGACTGAAGGACCTCAACTACCTCAACTCAATCTAGACCCTGCTTGAAGCACATTGACGGTATCCAGCTTTAAAAGTTCAGTGAATCTTCTGACTTTTCAAAATGCGTAAGTACATCCCCAGGCACACACAAAAAGCTGTACTTGCAAAGATGTGATAGATATAGGTAGAAAATGGCGTATGGAAGCTTGTAGGAAGGCCTTTCTTAGCATCAGTCAGCGTGACAAAGCCTGTTGGACCACAGGTTCCCGGGCTGCGTTCACAGCCCTGGAATGCCGGCTGGAAACACTCCCCTGTAATTTAGCTCATTTGGTGTCCATTAAAGATGCTCATTTCTAGAGCCCTAAGTGAAATGTGCTGATACTGAACCCATCCTTCCTCTTATACCTGCAGGCCTCTAGCAGGTGGCCAAGAGGCCAGTGAGAAGGAGAGGACACCAGTTTTAATCTAGTTGTTCATGATGGAAAATGATGAGAAAAGTGAAAAGATCTTATTCCACAGACCAATGCACTTACTTATATTTAACTGCTTAACCCCAGACAGAACCCTGAATTCCATTACTATATATGAATGTCATGGTATGGTGAAGTCTTATTCAGTAATTAGCTGGTCAGAGCCACAAACTAGAAACCAGATACGCAGCCAGTGAAAGCTGACATAGCTCTTGTGAAATCAGTGGAGTCATACCAATTTATACTAGCTGGGGATCCGATCTTCAATTTCTAATAAAAAATTGAGAAATTGCATTTTTCCATGATATTTTGGTCATATTACACAACAATAGCAATAAAATAAAAGGTTATAAATATTTATATAGCCAAGACAGAAGCAGAGCCAATGCAAAATCTTTAGCAATGAAATCCTACAACCACATTATTACACATTTCAGTGTTGGAGCCATGTGGATTACTGCTTAACTTTAGGGCAGCACGGTAAGCTCATTTTCTTGCCTCTGTCTTTTCAGTCGCCACTAGGGCTGTAACCTTCCCATCCTCCTCATGAGCTAATCTCCCTGTATCACCCCCAGGGAGAGGGAGAGAAGTTACACGATGGGTGTTTTTCCATGGGCGGATGTCTAAATGTGAAGGGAAACAATTGAATTTTAATGACAATTTTGAGACTCTTGAAGTTAATTTCTGAGCAGCGCAGAAATTAGTGGGGCTTGCTGCTGCCAGGAGCTGTCTGCTCTCATCTCCTGCTGATGTTAGCAGGATTACGGGTGCTCAACTTTTTGCAGAAGAAAGTCCCAAAATACCAGGTCCTTCTCTCGTGCCACAACAGGCAGGGCGAGAGACCCGCTGCCGTCAGGCCCAACCGAGTTGCCCCAGTGTCAACACAGAGCAACGTCTACAAAAATTAGGGTAACCGCTCCAGGTTTACGCTACCAGAGATGTGTTCTCATTAGGTATTTATAGCATAGTAGCATTGTTCAGCGTAAGAAGGTAATTTTGTTAGGTGCTGTACAAAACATTTCATCAGATAAAGGGCCTGCATCCAAAAGCCCTACAAAAAAAGACTGCGGAGGGAGTGTGGCAAACAACGGGATATCCTGGGAAGAAAGTACACCAGTAATTGCAGCAAAGGCAGCCAGCTACGGAGCCTTTTCCTACACGCAGGGTAATGATGATTTTGCCAAGGAGGCAAGTTGTTTGTTTCCTTTTTAGCTATGGTATTTCCATTGCATTACTGAATCACAGTTCGTTAATAGCTTACAAACATAAAGTTTATAAAGCTTTAGAAACCTTGTCATATCTAAGACAATATGTCCCGGTTTATCTAAATCTCTAAAAATATATGTAATCTAATAAGTTTTGGGTTTTGTTTTTTTTTTTTTAACTAAGTGTAGTAAAGGAGGGATAATTTTTGGTCTTGTTTTTGTCTTCTTAGAAGATTCAGGAAGGAATAGAAAGGATAGTCCCCAAATCTGTATATGTCTACTTGTAGATAATGAAATAGAAAATAAAAGATGCTTCAAAATAGTGCCAGTCATTTAATCTGCTCTGTAGTTTGATGGCAGAGTTTCAACCATTTTCACCAAAACAAGGAGACCCACTGCAGAGTACTGTCTTTTCAATATTGGGCAAGACAATCGTAGCCCCGAATAGGTCATGAAAGGGATCAGCCTTCCCCGTGTTACCCCTCTGCTTAGATGGCAGCTCCAACCAAAAAAGACAAGAAAAGAGGACAGACGTAGCCACCTGGCCTTGCCTTCTTGCACAGAAAGAAGCAAGCAGGGGAGGAGGGAGCTGGTGTTCAGCCAGCCAGGCTGCCGAGCTGGAGCGCGTCCTCCAAATGGGCTTCTGTGGGGGAAGGCATGGAGAAGCTAACATTGGGGAACCGCTTCCCTTGCAAACACCTCTATATCCCCATTTGCCTTCTCCCGTGAGATGGCTAAGCATGTCTCTTATTTGGCTGAAAATTTGCAGGCTGGTGTTGAGTATGTTAGTGTCTGTGTCCACCAGCACACTACAAGGCGTACATAAAACATCATTGCTGGACATGTTCCTGAAGTTCCCTTACGCTGAAGCCAGCTCTCATTTTAGTTACAGGAGAAATTAAAAGAAGCCTCAGGGAGACTGATACTACTGCCTCTGGTATCAAACAAGGTTTTCTTAACTGACTAATGTTATTCTTCATATACGCTACCCAGAGTTTAGTTGTGTCCATTATTTTCTCTATTCACTTATTTCAGCAAGGGTAATTTTACTTAGGGCAATTTTTTGCACTGTGCTATTGGATGCTATGGTACAGTTCATTACATTAGAGCAATTTTACTAGCTAGGAGACTTCATCATAATGTTTTGCTACTAAATTTCTGCTGAGAAGTAGACCCACTAGCTCACTAATGCCCCATCCAAGTCCTTCTGGAGCCACCCCGAGAACTTCAGCGATCCCCGTACTAGGCCCCCTGTGTTTATCAGGCTTGCACCCAACCTGAACAGCCACAGCCTCAGTCCCTGCTTGAGCCCTTGGGACGTGGGTGTTCAGCTAAGACTCCAGAAAAAGAAAAAGCACAGCCACAATCAACAATCAATTATTTTAATAGCTGTTAATATAAAACCATATTCTTAACCCTTGTTGCAGCCAGATGCACAGTAGGATACACTATTTTCCCTGAACCATTTTTTTTTTTGCCTCTTCTGTATGAATAATGACTTTTTAAAAGATTGGTGTGTTAATTTCCGGTTGTTAGGAGACTGCTGCTCTACATTCCTACCCCTGCGGATAGGATGTCACCCCTGAACCAATTTTTTTTTTGCCTCTTCTGTATGAATAATGACTTTTTAAAAGATTGGTGTGTTAATTTCCGGTTGTTAGGAGACTGCTGCTCTACATTCCTACCCCTGCGGATAGGATGTCACATTACTGTCTAAGTTACTGTTGCAGTATACTACCCAGAGTTAACATCCAGAAACAGTTTCTTCTATTCCGGCAGTATATGCTGCTGCTTGGGACAATTCTTCAGGTACAAGCCCAATGAAAATGGCCCTTCACTATTTTCCACTGCGCCTCAGTTTTTCTCTCTTGGCTATATGCTGCTGCAGAGGATGTACAACATGGGATGCTAGCTTCCCCCCCCCGTGGCCTCAGTGCAACAAATTGCTATCTATGCAAGAGCAATTCCAACTGATTTCAGGTAATTCTGCTGATATACTTACACATACAGGAGTTAACATTCAAGAAGCTTTTTGTGTACTGGAAAGACAAACAGGTCTTCCAATCCTCATACAGGTGACCATAAGGTACAAGCTTTATAGACATTCGATGAATGAAGCATTGCCACTAAAAGAAAGAGTGTCACAAAGCTCTTGAGGAAACAGTCGGAACAAGGTTTTAGTAGCTTGTGAAGGCATCATAAAATGCATGTGCTTTATGAGGCTACAGTGTGTATGTAGCAGGTGTATGCAACCTGCTCTGTATTCCTAAATCCAGCACCAACATACCATTGGGAACTTGGGCTTCTGAGAGTCACTTCTCTCTCTGTGCCTCAGTTTCCTTATATGAAAGTAAGGGTTATGTCTTTGATACCCCTTGGATGAATAGATCAAATTCACATATTAAATGTCAAGTATCATAATCATCACAGATTTACCATGTCTGTTTTACCCAAACATTTTAAACTATAATATCAAAACAACCACTCATAAAAGTTAGGTGTGGTTGCAGAAGTTCCAGACTGTGGAACACGAATCTCAGGGATTTCCGTGGATGTGATGCCAAACTTACGGATCAGATGAACTTCAATGCGATTCTAAAGATACTAGCACTCCAACAACAAGTGATTTGGTCTGCATCTTCTACTAGTTCAGGAAAGATCTATGCCAGTCCCATCACCCCCCAGCATTTAAAGATTGAGTCTGTTGCATGTTTTTCCTTTTAAAGAATTTTGATTTTGACATATTGATGAAAGTTTATTTGCTAGGTAATGGGTAAAGGAACTGAGAAATAATTCAGTCACTATGGTCACTCTCACTTACACGGGTCTACTACTGGTGATCCTGCCTTACACGAATGCGGTTACGCTTAAGGAAGGTGGGATGCTACAGTTTCAATAATTTCTTCATTATACCAAGACAGACAACTTCGGACACATAAAGTTCCTCTTTTATGTGGCACTTCCTTTAAAGCAAGTTTGTCTCCTTGAGTAAATTTTTCCCTGGCTGTGATGTGTGTGTGTGAGAGAGAGAGAGAGAAAGAAAGAGAGATAAAAATATACATACACACACACATATCTATATGTGTGTCATAGATATCTATCTATCTATCTCACTTATTCCATTGGATAGATGTTATTACAGATTAGAAAAAGAAAAACAAAAAGTACAAATTTATCTACTGAGTGTATAAGAGAAGTTGTTATCACCCAATTTAGAAGTATAGGCTCCATTTACTTCTATTTTCCCCTGAGTACACCACCACCACCTACCCAAGAAGTACCTGATGTCAGTAGCAGTATATGTACCCGTACAGCTGCAAAATCTTTTGATTTCCATGTGTCAGTGAAAACCGTCACTGGATTACTGTATTTTTTGCCTTATGTAAAAGATTCAATCAGCCCAAAAATATTTAACACTTCGTACTGATGCAAAGGCATCATATGAAAAGCTCCACGTATTCTTTGAACATAGAGGAGTATCCTACTAAAATACGTATTACTTCCAACATTTTTCAAGTGGACAAGATGAATAGGGAGGGAGGAGGGAAGAAAATTATTCAGAGAAAATCCAAGTTAGAAACAGAAAAAATATTTTCTAACTTATAATTCAGAAGCCTGCACTATTTTCATTCCTTGTTTAAAGATCTATATTTTTAATTATAAATTTCAAGCATATTTTAGATGTCTCACTCGTTTCCTGTGAATAAAAAAATATGAAAGAATGAGGTAAAGAAAAGATGTTAAATAGTGGTATAATTTGTTCAGAAAGCGTTGACTGATAAGCATATGTATGGAATTACCTAGTTCAGTTCTACTTGAACATTTTCCTAACTGGAAGAAAATGTGTAAGTTCCTCACCCATTTTAACAGTCGTCATTAATGGATGTTAAACGTAGCAACAGCTCATTGGCAGCTTCCCAAGACTGGCACCAAGGTAAGGATTTGGATTTGACACACGTGGTGGGGGAAAAAAAAAATCATTGTTATCCTGTATTTGGATGAAGGTTTGAAATACTTAGACACAAAATACCAAATATGCCACTCATGGGCATGATAACTAAATACAAAAATATTGAGTAGAAGTCTATGAAATAATTAAGGCCTGGAACCCTAGCTTTCAACAAAGAAGATTATGCTATTTCTCTGCGTTTCTGCACAACAAAACCAAAATGCTGGCTGGGATTTCTGAGCATTTCCACCATCCAAACAGGAAGAGGAAGCTGTTCAAAGTCACGAGAGTTTTGGTGTTAACTGCAATGGAAACAGAACGGAGCCTTTACCTTAATCAGTTACTCAGAATGAACTTATATTGATTTATCATCTTTTCTCCCCCTGTGCTTAGAGCCAGAGTCACTTATACATTACCGATGTACTTTCAAAAAAACCATGCGTAGGCAATAACGTACTATTCTTGCAAGTATTTTGAGGGAGGGAGATGGCGTGTATTATGCCAGTGCTGTATCTTAAGGTCATGAGTCACTAAGAAAATACAGAGAAATACTTATTTTTTTCCTTTGAATAAAAAAGTCTTTTGGGGACAGAATATAAATATGGGGAAGTAATTTCTAAGTTTATTACTACTACTCTATTATTTAGAATAAGACAAATTTTGAAACAGATTAAATACCTAGATGGAAACAGGTCATTATCACCAGTATTTGTTGCAAATATATTTACTACATTCAGTCAACATCCTAAGCGTACTCCTATACCTGCATGATGAAATGAGCTCCAGGTCTTTCCATACGTGACATAACAGTAAAAAAAAAAAAAACCAACCAAAAACTAAATTGCTATTTATTCAGCACTGAATCTTAGCCAACATGTACCATTATTTACCATGGTTAGTGGTAATTTTACACATGTAGTAAGCACATAAGGCCCTTGTAACATTTGAAAGCCTGAGATTTGCATTATTCTGAAGACTCTCTTAGTTTTATTAAGTATATACTGATAGAATAAAACATGGGCATTTACAAGAAAGAAAAATCTTTTAATTTTGTTAAGACTGAGATAAACTAATAAGAGAAAAGAAATACAATATTAAAGTTGTTAACCCTCCATTCTCAACATAACTCCTCTAGCTATACGCTCTCCTTTCCTTTCTGGCAAGATCTAATTTTCTGCAGGGATGTCAAGGGGACCGCTGCTCTCCATTTTCCTAAAGTTAGCATGCCAACATCTGCTAAATGCAGTACGACATGCTGTTTACCTTTGTTGTAAACGTAAGGCTTTTCCATTTAAGAACTGTATAAATGAATCGGTATTCATTCACACCTATACCTAGAGGTATCTATTATAAAGCAGAGAGCGTTCATTATTAATTTCCTCCTTATTCTGATTTTATGCCATATTCCTCTGCACCGATGCTGTTTGGAACTGCTTAGATATAATAACAAGTGCAAGGGAAGTAAAAACGAAAACAGTGTATTTTTTCCCTCATTTGCTGCCAGTATTTATCAACAGACAATGGTGATAAAAATTCAGAGGTAAAAGGTCTTCTCTGACATCTCATTTAAACCACTCAGTAGTTTAGCGAACTACTACAACTCAGTAGCTTTGTCCCCTGCTCCAAAAACCAAGACAACAAAATCCCAAACCGCCTTTACATATTTAGGTTTGCCCTCTGAAATCCAGTGCGGTATTTAGTAACTTGTATTCGATGTCAGAGTTCCCAAGGGAAGTAGTAGGGGGTTGTCTGTTTGTTTGTTTTTTTTTTTTAATAGATATAAATTTCTCATCTATTGAAAGGAAATCTACATGCTCAGCATGAGCAAAAAGGGAAGATTAATTAACACGTGAATAAATGCAACCACCCTTTCTTCAGTGGATGCTTTTGAGTCAGAAATTAATTTTTTCTCACGCTGCAGAAACCCTCTATTCGAACAAGTACCCACTAACATCACTTGGCCCTCTAATCGCCGTCATTACCAAGACAGAAGCAACTGCTATTGATCGCACACAGCATTCTGTGAGATCCATTTTTCCAATTAAATTTATATTCTCCTTCTTGGTTGTCTGCTTTTATTTAGTTTTGAACACAATTACAGCTGTACCTTTGTTAACTCCTGTGGCGATAAGTCACTTGCAGAAACTGTCGCTTTCGGTAACGTTAGCTATTACTGATTATAGCGTTGCTTAAGGCAGACTCCTTGTTGTAAATGGCATTGAACATTTTCACCCGGATATTGCAACAACACGTTATGAGCATTGGGATATAAACAAAATAGTAAGTAATGCAGCTGGCCTCTGGATTTAAGCAATAAACTAGTAGGCTTGTGTGCGGAGACACACTCAGCTAGAAAATCGAACTGTCACCAAAGCATCCAATACGATGCCTGGATCTTTCCTTACTTTGCTAGTGACCGATCATTACATTCAACCGTGAACCACGGTCTTAAATATTAAAGGTCAAAGTTTTCAAGGACAGCTTCTGCGTTTGAGTTTCCAGCTTGAAATACCTAAAGCTGGATTTTCCAGTTGCGAGGTTCCCAGACTTCCCACTGGGATTGTATCCCTTCAACGTCAGGAAAAAACAAAGCTAGAAGAACCGGCCTCACATCACCTCAAATCAAAACCCGTTTCATTTAAAAAATTGATCCTGGGGTTTAACATCTGCCAGAAGGATGGTATGATCCCTATTAGCATATGCACGTTAAAAAAATCCCGATCTAAAACGTTTATTTAGTCAACTCCAATCTTACCTCACCTCATTTCTAAACTTTCCTTGATATGAGAAAAATCTATACAAATTCTGGAAATTTGGCTCACTATAATAAACAATTTTAGCCTTTTTATTTAATGCAGAAGTACTGTGAAAATAATCTTTTTTAGAAAATAATTTTATAGGCTCTCTACCTATATAGAAATAGTAAATTTACATTATGTTGCCATAAATATTTATGGACATTCTCTTGATTACAAGAAATAAGAGAAGTACATTCAAGCAGCTTTTCAACAAATGCCGAAGTGCTATGTTCATCCGTTATATCCTTGGTTATAAAGGTGGGAGCCTAACAGCGCTGTTAGGGAGGCCTCCTGGAGTTCAGGACTCGGATCTGGCTCTGTGCGTAACCTGTTGTGACCTACTCCAATGCACCATATTAAAACTTCCTTTTACATCAGCTTTCCTAATACCTAACTCACCCAAAGAAAGTGTTTTCCTGCTTTCATATATCAGGGGGAGAGGGAAGAATCCTGTGATAACTGATATTTGCAAAGTTATTGGCGATTTCTTAGTGCAAGGTAAAATAAGCTTGTAGTTCTCTAGCATTTAATTATGATCAGCAAAGGCAGGATAAGGCTATACCATACTGTACTGAGCAGAGGTTTTCCTTTTCCAAGGAAGTTTTATTATTATTGTCAATACCAGACGGTACTGTATGATCTCCCGTTAACCATGCTGAAGCTGTCTTTTAAGCAGCGATGTTGCTCTATGAGGATATTCCATCGGCTTTGAAAGTAAGCGCCAACTCGTTTAACTCCTGACAACACTTTACCATAGTCCTGTCAAGCAAGCCGGGAGAACGCCGAAAAGAAAGCGATGAGGCCAAATCCATCCTGTGTTTGTGCAACTCAAACCAATACACGTGCCCTAAAATCTAACATTCAGAAATCCTTCATCTCTGTGACCTACCGCCTCATCTCATTACAATATGTTCACCGATTATTATTTTTTTTTCCCTTTCCCACCAGAAAGGACAGAAAGGACAGTTGCCGGCCAGAATGCTTTCAAGTGGAGAAAAGGGGGTGCCCGGTCCCTAAGGGCTGTGCTGTGGCCATGGGAGCCCCATCTCCCCCTTCTGCCCCAGCATCAGGGCAAGGGCGGCCCGTCTCCGGCGCCACGCACCGATCCCTTGGGCAAGTCAGACAAAGCGACAGAATTTGGGGAAAGGCTTGTAGCCCCGGGAAGGGCCCCCCGCCTCTTTTCACTGGAGCGGTGAATTATTGTAATTCCTCAGCTTTCAGCAACTTTCCTCCGCACCTCCAATCCCCCTGGAAACTTAGGGCAGACGCCGAGGAGAGGGAGAACAAAGAGAACAAAGAGCCGGGGCGGGGAGGGGAAGGGAGGGGTGGGGGTGG
>NW_008795039.1:545495-550055 GCF_000699145.1 Aptenodytes forsteri
AGAGCAACACGTGTCCGGCCCCAAACCCGCGGTCGGCGCTTCTCAGAGCCGGGGCCGCTCCGCGGGGCGGCTTTCGGGGCTTTTAGGGACCACGAGAAGCCGGCGAGCAAGAGGCCGAGGCGAGGCGGCTTTTCCGTTTGGCTGCAGAGGTCCTGTTCGTCTCACAGCAGCGTTAAACTTTTGTTAAGGTGTCACTAAGCACTATTTTTGGATGGCCTACCCCCCCCGCATACCCCCTTAACCGAATGCCATCCTTTCGCAAACCTCCTGCTCCCTCTATTAGCGGTTAAACACCCTTGAAAAGCTGCAGGTGCCCTCGTTACCTGTTGCTATGAGGCCCCTGCCCTCTTTTCGGGGGGGACACACACACACAGTAATTCTTTTTTCACTGTGGTCATGCTGTGCTGGCTGCAGGTGGCACTGGGCTGCGAGAGCCCAGCCGGGGCGTAAACCCCGGGCGGCTGCGGGCGGGGAGGGGAAGGTTTGGGCAGGACGGGCAGCAGCGACGGCACCTCCAGGAGCCGCGAGCGGTGCCCGGCGTTGCTGCCTGACTTCAGAGCGAAACCAAGGGGGTAGGGAGAGCCAAACAGCGGCTGCGAGCGGGCAGGGGAGCAACCGTGCCATTAGGGCACCAGGGGACGGCGTGCGCTAAATGCCATCCTGCAACTGCCTTTCGGAGAAGGACGGGGAATGATCATTATTCTTCTCAGGCAGGCATTTCCAAATCAAAGAGTTAATTGACACGGTTCCTCACTTGAGTGATAACCAAAGGGAATCCGAGTTTTACCTGAGAAACTTTTAGGGTTGTTTTTTTTCTTCCTTCCTTTCTTTTTAAATTAAGTTAGAAGTGAGCTAACAGAACCTCATTTTCCTGAAGGCGAAATCAATCTCGTCCTTAATCGGGAGCGAAGCAAGCAGCGAGCGCGGTACAGAGATGGGGTGTGGATGTCCGCGGGGAGCGGTCCAGAAGCGGTTCCGGGTTTAAACCGGGCCGGGCGCTGCCCGAACCGGCCCCGCGACGCGCCAGACCCCGCGGGGGGAAGAGCCCCCTCGTCCCGCAAGCCCCTGCCGTGAGCAGCCCCCATTAGCGAAATCAGAGAAAGGCGGGGAATGAGATAAACAGTTTAAAAACCTGAGGTTCGCAAACGAGGAGCATGAGGTGCAGCTGTAACACGCGTTTGCGTGAAATGCTGCCCTGGGAACGGGAGTAAAACTTCAGCCCAGCCTGTGCCCTTAGTTAACTGAAGCCGATTACTTGCCTCCATGTAAAAGGTTTCGCGTATGGTTACATGTGAGGAAATACAAGAAGCTGATGAGTCTGTTTTTGTTATGATTTAATCAAATAAATTACAGGAGAAGGGTAAGGATACGCCCAATTTGGGACTTAAAAAAACCCCAACACATTTGTTTTGAGGGACGCTCTCTGTCCAAGCCCTTTCCTGCTGCACAGAGCAAAGCGAGGCTCTCGGAGTCCACTCATCTCATTACTGCTGGTTGTTTGGGGTTTCTCTTTTCCTCCTAATGGAGCAACCTTTCATAAGCGATTGCAATTTCGGGGGGGGGGGAAAGGGTGAGTAGGTGCCAAAACAAGTTGGGGGTGGGGCAGAATTCTGCGTTTCAAGCAATTTTGCAGACAGCAATTCTGCTTACAGCAGAGGGGTAGGTGGATACTTGAAAACATCTCCCACCGGGGTGTCCTACTTTAGCAATTCTAATTAAAACAAGGTTTAAAAGATGCAAAGGAAGAGCAAGCTTCTTGCTTTATTTCCAATGGGCGTGGGGGATACCGTCAGGCACAAAGTGCTCCCAGCTTGTTCTAACGTGCACCTTTGTTTAAAAAGGAGGGGAAAAAAAAAATCAAGCTCGTCCTCTGATTTCAACTAATGTATTTTTAACTGGATTTCTTTCCTCTGCTTTGTGTGATCCGATACCTACCGTGTAGCCCTGGCCCACTTTCAGCCCTGCGGGTGCCCTGCATTGTGTGCGTGTCTGAAAGAAAAGGGAAAAGTGTTCCATCTCACACTCTTGTGCCCTATACCTGTGCTTGGGAGTTGAATCGTGTCCAAGCGAGGGGTCAGCGAAACACGGATCCTATTCCTCTTCTCGCTGCCTAACCCGAGAGGAGCCGCGACTTTGCAGGTCCAGCCTGGCTAGCACGGCTGTGACCGTCCGGCACCTTGAATCAATAAAGCAGCCAGTTTTCTGACGCATCTTTTCCACGGCTGCTTATTGAAAAGGAGGCTTTACTGCCACCTATAAATAGCGCTGGATCCAAGTCGCTTCCCCCCCCCGTAAAGCAGCAAAGTTATAACCAAGACACCGCAAGTTCTTCTTGCTGTTTTGCGAGGGCTCGGCTCCGGAGGGGCTGTGCCGGAGGTCCCCGCACCAAACGCGACTGCGCTGCAGCCTTTGAAGGGAGCAAGGGACTCGGGCGGACCCAAACCCAGACACGCACCGGCTGCCTTTGAACTTTGTTCACAGGCATGTGAGGGAGAGGAACAAATACCGATACTCACCGTGCTCTTTGGCTTTTCAGGTGTAACTCCGTCTCTCCCTCTTCTTTGTGTATAAATGAGCAGAGGTTACATCCCGGGCACACAGTATAATGCCCTGGATAACCCCGACCCTGTTAATTTAACGCTACGCTAACCCGAGAGTGTGTGATTGGAGCTCAAGTGTTGGTTTAGAAAAGCGCCTCTCCATGCTGGAAGCAAATTCGCCTTCTCTGTCCACACCCCGCCTTTCCACGCGAAGAGTCTCCCAGCCCTGCATTCCTCCACAAACCAGGACACCTACCTTTTCGAGAGCCACGCTTCCTAGTACAGATTGCATTTCCCCCCTGTTAATTTAACGCTACGCTAACCCGAGAGTGTGTGATTGGAGCTCAAGTGTTGGTTTAGAAAAGCGCCTCTCCATGCTGGAAGCAAATTCGCCTTCTCTGTCCACACCCCGCCTTTCCACGCGAAGAGTCTCCCAGCCCTGTGCATTCCTCCAAACCAGGACACCTACCTTTTCGAGAGCCACGCTTCCTAGTACAGATTGCATTTCCCCCCCCCCCCTTGAATCAACTGTGCCGTTTCTTAAACCCACGTGCCGTGCCGTGCCCTGCCTGCCCTGCGGGGCTCGATTTCACACACTGTGCCACGGCCGAGGTCTGGAACTGCCTGAAAAGCGCCGAGACCTCGCGTGGGGGAAGGAGCACAGGCGTGCGGGGGGCGCGCTGCAGCCCCCCTCGCACCTCGCTGCTTCCCCCCCGGCACGGCCCCCGTAATTCCCCCAAATGGGGTTTGGTGAATACAGCTCGTTACCCGCGCTGATACCAGGGTAATAACTGTCAGGGGGTCTAAGCGCTCCAGGAAAAGAAAAGCGGAGGAAGAGAGAGGGATGTAACCTCCGTTATCTCCCCGTTACTAATTCCCAGCCGTCTCGGACTCAGGGGACAAGGCGATCGCTTAACAAACCCTCCTCCTCCTCCTCCTCTCCCTCCACCACTCCTTCCTTCCTTCCTCTTCTCCGGCACATTTTCTCCCCCGCGCTCGCCCACGTTTCATTCCTCCTCTTCGGGAGGAATAAGCCGTGCAAACTCAAACTAAAAAAAAAAAAAAAAAAAAAATAAAGCTGCTGTTACCAATTTTAATAATAGACAGGAGGGGAATAAAAAAAATAAGAAAGGGGAGGGAGGAAGAAAAGGACAGAAAGTGTCTGTGCCTGATCGCTGACCATCTGTGCAAAAGGTGATCATTGTTAGGTACTCACATGGCTGGTGGCAGAGCAGCTCTTAGCAATTAATAAGTCTCTCAGCTTGAGATCTTCTTTCCCCTTTTTGATGGTAGCGCTCTCTGTGTCTCTCTCTCTCACTCACGCACACACACACAAACGCGATCAGATGCTTCAGGACCGGCCACTTTGCGAGGGGAACAACACGGGAGGGTTTGTATTACTCCAGGTTCGTGTGTGTAGCCTATAAATAGCGAACTTTTTGATGGAATCAGCTAACAAATGAGAGGAGAAGGCGTAATTTTGCGCAGGGAGCCCCCCTTTCTCTTTGCAAGATTAAAACCCCCCAGGCAGCAGACAGAGCTAAAGTTGTGGGTGTGTAGAAAGGAATTTCACTTTATTGTGATTGTGCGCGAGATTTTTGTTTGTTTGTTTATTTTGGGGGTTGTTTTTGTTTCCCTCCCCCGCCCCCCAACCTATACGTTACATCCTCCCTCCCTGCCTTCCCAGCCAGGGGCAGGAACTGACCCGGATTAGCACCGACTTTAACTCCAAGTTGGAAATACGGTGCGTTTGCGGGGGTTGTTTTGGTTGGGTTTTTTTGGGGGGTGGGGGGCTCCACGCGATATCGGGTGGAAGTGAGTGAGGCGGGCAGGCAGGCTTTCCTGAATGTGCCCTCACTTTGAAAGCAAGTGGGGAATAGAGAGAAAACAGGTCGGAATTATTGGGGGGGGGTGTGTGTGTGTGTGTTTACTTTGGTAGGGATGAAGTGTTTGCCTGGAGCTTTGGGTCAGCCACGGAGCGATGGGTCCACTCGGGAGAAAGCCCCGAGGAACACTTGGC
>NW_008795039.1:550560-550971 GCF_000699145.1 Aptenodytes forsteri
ATGGGCCGAGCGGTATCGGCCTTTTTGGCCTTCCCTCATAACGACAGTTACCTGTCTCTGGAGGACACTGATTTGCGGGAAGCTTAAGGCTGGGTCCCTGTCAGCAGAGGAACTGCCGCTGATAAGGATCCTACCGCGGCAACTATGAAGAGGTTTTCTCCCCTGACAGGTAGCTGACAGGGCTGGCCGGGGAGGAACTGCTGACCTGTCTAAAGAAATATATCTGCGTCTCCCAGAATGGCAGGACAGATGGTGCCGGTTCGCGCCGTGGCGACTTTTCTCGATGGCATACCCTGAGCGGAGTTGACGAGTGTTTTGTTTTTACGGCAGGGAGGTAGCGAGTCCCTCAGACACCCCGTGGCACGGACTTTCTGTGAAATGTCCGCTCCTGTAAAGCCGGGAGTGCCGCGG
>NW_008795039.1:552139-553015 GCF_000699145.1 Aptenodytes forsteri
ATTGCGAACGTCCAGCGACTGCTGCCACACCAAAGGAGCGAGGGCCGCCAGGGGGGGCGGGGGGGCGGGGCGGCCGCCCCCCCGCCGCGCCGAGGCCTGCAAGGAGCCGGCGTCGGGCTGAGCTGCGGGCAGGGCGGGCGGGCAGGCAGGGGCAAACGCACGCCTCAGCAGGGCGACTGTAGCGACGTAGGACCCGATCCGGGCAAAGTTACTTGGAAGCCTGGGCTTGAGACAAACAGAAATGTTAATACGGTGACAGCTAAGTTAGTTGCTTTCTTTTTTCCTTTCATTTTCTTTTTTTTCCTTTAAGAAATGGGATGCGAAAAAGTTTAGACCACGAGGTAATTATAAAAACCAATATAGCGAATTTTAGAGAGAGACCCACTTCGCAATTTTACACCGAGGAGCAAAATATTCCGGCGAAGTCTGGGGTCATCACCGACAATGGAGCAATGTTCTCTCCCTGTTTAATATACATGGTGTGGGAGATGAAGGGAAAACATAGCTAGCACCTGTAGTGCCAAAGGAAAAAAAAAAAAAAATCAAATTACTGCATAATATTTTGGGGCTATTTTGCAGGAGACTCTTCAAAAATAGACCCATATTTAATTATATCTCTGATGATTTTCTCTGCGCGACTGCTAGTTAATAGTAAGGAGGAAATGGGGTTTCTACTGAGTTTTTTACATTCTGGCATCTTAAAAAAACCGTAAAATAATTTCCTTACGCGTTAAAAAAAAAAAAAAAAAAAAAAAAAAAAAAAAAAAAAAAAAAAACGCCTTGCATTGCCTAATGGAAACTTCAGGCTAGCCCTGGAAAATTCCCTGGCCCACCAATAGAGCCGGTGGGGAGCTTTCCAACCGGCAGCGGGCCATG
>NW_008795039.1:553642-560545 GCF_000699145.1 Aptenodytes forsteri
CCCCACCCCCCCCCCCCCCCCCCCGAAACACGGAGGCTTTCTTTCGCAACGGATTACATTGATCACGCACACGGGCACGCTCTCCTCGGAGCCGCCGCCGATCGCGCGCAGCAGGTCGAGCCGCCTTGTGAGCTGCTCTCCATTCGGTGTGCTCTGCTCACGCTCCCCTGGACCTTCCCCCATTTTGGTTTTTTTTTTTTTGAGCCGAAAGGTTTCTTTAGGAGTGCATTTCTATAAACACTTCCAAAGCCCCCCGAAGGGGAAGCTCCACATCCAAAAGGGGACGACAGTGGCTCAGATGCACGCATCCAGGCTTTGGCCATACCTCCGAATTTCATCCCATAGTCACGTTGTGGGCGAGTTTAAAAACGAGACGTATAGAGGGAACAAAGTCATTGACATCAGTTGGGGAGTATCTCTGTCGATCGGGAAGACCTCCAACTTTTTCTAGTGGCGACGCTTTCCAAAGAAAACCTTCAGCCTTGTCCTAACAGCCGTACTGAAAGTTTTAGGGGCTCTCAGTTACTTGAGATAATAAATTAACCCGCCAGAGAAGTGCGGCACACACCTGATATCAAGGGAGGGTCAAGAGCTGGCCAGTTCCAGCTGGTTCCGCATTTGATTTACTTCGGGCTGTTAAGATGTACGCTGTGGTGTTTTGATAAGGAAAAAGGAGTCAGCAGTTTGATTTGGCAATTCTTCCTTCCTTTCTTTTTTTTTTTTTTCCTCTGAAGAGGGCCACAGTTTAAACTAAGGAATTTGTTATTGCTGTTGGGGTGATTTTTAGCAGAGGTTCTCGGTCTGCATGGGGCTCTCCCATCACTTACTGTTAACACTTAACTGTGTTTCTCACTCTCCTAAGTGAGCCAGACAGTGGCATGAACTTTTTTTGTTCCGCTTGTCTACCTCAGGCCTTTGGCGTCTCCTCCTTGTGCCTTTGCAGGGCTTCACCCCCGCCGGGGTACTTGGAGCAAGAGCAAAGGCAGCGGCCGTCACCCAACTGGTCACACCGGCGAGCTGCTCCGCCTCGGCAGAGCCCTACCACAGCTCCCCCCCTCACACCTCTCTTTTCCGCAGGGCCTTGTCCCTGAGTTGCATCAGGCCCCTCAGAAATACGTGAATTCTTTTTTTTTTTTATGCTGTACAGATGTACTCCTGCAAGCCGCAGGGCTGAATGGGGGAGGCTGCTCGTTCTTAGCCGAATTAAACTATAATTTGCGGATCTCTCCTGCACCCGCCGTGCCCTCTCTTATAGCCCCCCCCAACTTTCAATCACAGAGAGTTAGAAAATACAACAGGGAAGTTATCTCTGGCGTGAGGGTCTGTGTAGCTTAAAGAATACCAGCAATACTCCAGACCGGGGGACCATCGCACAAATAACACCTCTTGGAGGCAGCAGCAACGGGTGCAGAAATGGGGGACTAAGAATCAGATCAGGATTTTTTGATTCTATCGCTGGTTTTTTTCTCCTTTCCTCCTATTTTAGTTTCTCTACCTCTAAAATAGGAAAGTAACAGCCACAGACCCTATTGCCTTTCCATGAGGCGCTTGATGTCTGAAAAAAATCAGAAATCCTCAGAGGACATAATCTGTGACAATATTCTAAGGTGGATGCGCTGCCATTCCTTGTGTAGGGGTTGGCAAACATTTCTCAGCAGAGACCGTATTTTCTGTTGCATGTAGCTTTAGAAAAAACATCATCACTTAGGCTAAAAACTGATATGCTGACTGTCTGTACCGGGCAGATTATTTTGAAAATATCTGCCAAAACAATTTGTCCATTTCCAAGAACAAGGTTATGGAAAAATAAACAGTTTTGCTCATACTAAAAAAATGGAAACTTTTTCCTTTGAAATGCTCTGCTGCCCTCAGGCTTTGAAGCACAGGCTCAAAATGTGACCTTTTTTTATTTAAAATGTGCCTTTCCCTCTCTGTCTGAAAATTTATCTAAATGTGGCTAACTAACTTGTAATTATTAGAAATTTTGTCATGAACACACTCTCAGTAATGATTTCTTTTATTCTAGCAGGAAAAAGGAATTGCTAAAGATTGGCCCTCGCTCCAAACAGAAGCTTAAGGGTACAGTGGTGAGGCTAGATTTCCCCTTTAATCCCCACCTCCAAATTTTCCCCGTGAGCCCGAGCTTTGGCGCAGGATCTGAGAGGTAGGAATCCTATCTCTTCTAAGCTCCGAATGATTTGAAGGTTGTGTCAAGAAGAAAGGTCTCCGCATGAATACGACGGGGAGAGAAAAAAAAAACCCAGCCTGTGACAGAGCAGGCGATAGAAGCAGCCAAGCAGGCCAGAGAGAAAAACCGGGACCGGTGTTTGGAGGCAGGAGCCTGGGACTGATTAGGTAAGGAGACACAGAGGTTGTGCAGAGAAAGCAGAGAGAAACCGTTCGGTTGAGGAGCCTGGAGGGGAGATAGGAGGGCAAGGATAGCAAAACCGACTAACGTGGTCAGCCAAGAGCAAGGATGTGTAATTGCAGGATGTCCAGAGTAGCTGGGCTGAATTTCATTTGAAACGTGGTAGAAATTCTGAAAGTCAAAATGTTTTATTTCAGTATTTTTAACTGATGCAGCTCAGCTGCATCATTATTGCTTTTTATTTGGAATAGAATCTGCTTTCTAATGCCAAAAAAGAATTAAATGACCTTCAAGAGAAGTATTTCAGAGCTGATCCAAAACATTTTCTAAATTATTTTTTTTGTGCGTTGCCACCGAACTAAGGAAACGTGTTATATATTCCACACTAGCCGCAACATCAGGCACTGGGATGTTAAGGAAATGACTAACCTGAGGGTTTCAGAGCGCCTCGATTCAGTCTCTGTACGTTATGATACACAACCACACAGACTTTATTCCACAAATTTCCTGAAGCAGAAACGAAGCCCTGCAAGGTACGCTTCCTCTGGGGACAGGTCAGAACTTTGTAGTTTTTATTCACTAGATTCCCGTCTAATTTGTCACAGAATTGGGTGCGGTTTATCTACGATGTAGAGAATTACAAGAAGAGAAAGCAGGGCTTTGTGGCAAGGCGATAGCTGAATTTTGCCTGCTGAGTTTGCGCCCATTCCCCTTTCACCTCAAAGCTTCTACAGCGTGGGGAAAGTTGCCTTAAGAGGTAATGATTAACTGAGATTTTCATGTTATGAGGGCCCATCTTGAAATTTTGGGGTCTGGTAGGCTCAAGTGAATCACTCACTACCTCAGACAAAATCCATGGGACTGTGCATTGACTACGCTAAGCGATGCAGAATGCCAAACGGGTTGAAAAATCAAGTAGTCACTATCTCTAATTGGATACCCAAAATTAGCAGGCATTTTTTACTTTAATCTCATTTGTTTGGAATACAGATTTATTAAAAAGGATAGGATGATCTCATTGCTTCAATTTCAGGTTGTAAAAGATGTTTGCTAAGCACCCAGATGCTATTGCACGGTGGGGAGAGGAATGGGAGAAAAACAACAGCTTTGTGTTCACATTAGGATTTAAGTTGTGTGCCCCAAATAAAACCTACAGAGTCCTGTATAGGTAAGCTTACCAGTGGAAACTATGAAGAGAGCTTTGCCCGTGTACTCCTCTGAATGCCAAAGGGGTGCTCGTGATGAAGATCAAGCAGAAAAGTCCCATTGCCCTGTCAAATTGCATTCATACACCATCGCGCTAAGAACGGATGAAACAAAGGCTTTGTAAAGTTACTCACGAAAAGGGGGGGAAGGAGAGGAAGGAGAAAGGAGAGGAACCAGTCCAGGGTATCAGAGAACATGGAAATAAGGTACTGCCCCAGAAGAGACCACAGTGCATGGCTCCGCCGGTGAAAGCACTTGGTATCTGGGACACTTCTTGCCACAGCAACTTGCCTTTTGGTTACTGCAGAGTCTCCTCTTTCCCTTTGTTTTTTAAAGTCCTCCCAGTTGCTTCAGAACTAACATTTTTCTATTATATAGCCTGAATTTTGAGGAAAACAGTTTTTCCTGGAAAATTCTTGGTCATCTCCAGGTACGTGATGGTGTAATTAAAGGCTCTATGATACAGCATCTGCAGAAGGGATTCGTACCGAGCGGTGTGATTAGCTTTCATTCTCTCACTTCCTACTGCTTCCTACTGGCTTTAAATGTTTATAGAGTCTCTAATGCTCTTTTAATTTGAGTGTGTGTGTATGTGTCTGTGTATGCTGTATGTGTGTGTGTATGCGTAAAATATTATATGGCTATGCAAGATTTATCCCCTACCTAATTTATTGCTGTTCTTTTTAATTTCCATTAAAATACAGGTTTTTGCATCGGTTCTTTGATTTTTCATTCCTTATTGATTTTCATTCCTTGATTTTTCATTTCATTCAGCCCCACTGCAAGTTTAGGGGTGTTAGTGATATCTCACTTATGTGTGTATGCGTAAAATATTATATGGCTATGCAAGATTTATCCCCTACCTAATTTATTGCTGTTCTTTTTAATTTCCATTAAAATACAGGTTTTTGCATCGGTTCTTTGATTTTTCATTCCTTATTGATTTTCATTCCTTGATTTTTCATTTCATTCAGCCCCACTGCAAGTTTAGGGGTGTTAGTGATATCTCACTTATTTTAACAAATGTTTTTTATTTTTAGGGAGTTGAGTGCTTATGAAAGGTAGCAGGTTGATAGCTTTTAGGCAGCATTTCAGCTCATCTGCTGATCAGGTATGACACAGGTAATGCCTCTGTCCTACCGAAGTTAAGCATAATAGCAACAGGATGACTGAACTGGAGAGTCCAAGTACCCTCTGACTTTTTTTCTCAATTAGTACGTATTTAATTGCTTATTTATTTGGTAACACTGGCACCTATCCATTGGGAACTGGACTGAAGTCTTCAGATTATTTTGGGTGGGTGGATTTAACATTAACAACCCAGATCGCTCTACACGGGGCTGGATTTCAACAAATGACAGGAAAAAAATGACTCTTAATGCTCTACACGGGGCTGGATTTGAACAAATGACAGGAAAAAAATGACTCTTAAACATTTAAAATTCTGTTTTCTGTGTTACAACACAGAGAAGCTCCAGAGTCGCTCTCCCTTTTAGTCACAGAGGTAGGAAGTGCCATCACCAGGCATGTGGTCCTGACCTTAGTCGGAGGATCCTTGGCCTGGAGTCAAGCAGTCGCTGCACTCACTGAAACAGCCAAATTAACTGTCTGCTTAGCCATGGATTAAAATTCATCCACCGATCCAAGACAGTAAGTGAGACAATAATTTGCTACTCCTACTTTGCTTCACAGCAGACCCTCATTCAGAATAAACCTGCAGTTCAGCCTCAGTTTTTATGCCCAGAAATAACCACGGTGGCATTGTAAAATTGTACCTGTAATAACTTGAACAAATGGGATAAATATGTGCAAATGTAAAAAGAGAAAACTGATCCAGTTTTTAGTAACACAGAGACTGTACGAGAGCAGAGTATAAAGACAGCTTCAGGAGTCCTGATGCAATCAGCAGTCACCGTTACTTTGAGTAGTATCTCGTAACAAATAAAGTGCCATTTCCTCTGAGCAAGGACCTCTTCAGCACCGCTTTTACCACCACAGCCTAACTCTCTGCTTCTCTAACAAACCACAGGCTTGATTGAAACGTTACAGAGTAAATTGCTTAATGCTGTCTAGAGACCTCAGATATGTGAAGTACCCAATGCATAAAAGAGACAGCTTATTCAAAACCAAGCATAACAAAACTGTTAGAGAGAGACTGTTAACAAAACTGGAGAACAGAGCCTCTGTCTTTTTCCCATTGGTATTAGATGCGGCGCTTGGATTTAGTAACAAAGCAAGGTATGCTTCCAAGTTCATCATTTTCTACCAATATACAAGACAGAACAACTAATATAATCTAAATTATGCAATGCAAGGGTGACCATGTGGCTGCTTAGGAACTGATTTTGGCCCAGATAACAGCAAATGTTTTTGTATCAGAGACACAAGTTTTAGGTGTGACATCCACATCTCTGTTGAGCAACATTAATAAAACCAAAACAATTTTGAGATATAGTGCAAAAGTAATGTTGACGGAAAACAGTATATTCACCGCTGTATTTATAAACCCTACATTATCAGACTCTTTGCAGAGCTAGATTCCTCTCACCATGGCCAATAATAATAGAATAGAGAGAGGAAAAAAAAAGCTTTTCTCAGTGTATCTGACCAAGTCAAAGATCTAGTATTCATGTCAATAAAGCTTTACTGTTGCTTGTGATGATACTCCTGTATCATCCCACCCCTGAGGTGACTATATCTCAATCATGAATGAACAGATCACTATATAAAAGTATGTACCTGCTTTGATGTACAGTAATCTGCCTGTATCTCTATGTATCTCGGAAGGCTCCAAAACAACAGTCAGGGTCACAGTAAATCATTTGAGTATAAGCTTAACACTCATTGCAACGGCATTGCAATATTTCATAGGTACATGTTCAAAGGCGAAGGTTTTATTTAAATACACTGATGATATAACTGACTTGGACACTCCTAACATAAGTTTAGAGAGAAGAGTAAAATAAAAGTTTACTCTAATTTTCTGGGTATGAGGATGCCTCTTCCTACTAGCAGTGGCTGGTCCATCTTTGTCACCCTTATTGTTCAAAACTTCCCTGCTCACTCACCCGTATCACTAATAGGTAGAAGGTGAAAGGCAGAGTTGTCTGGGGAAGTAAATTTAAGATGATGAAGACATTCTGGACCTGCTGTGCGGCTTCAGTAGCTCATTCCCGGGGAAGGTTTGCAAAGACATAAACAGAAGTTAGACATCCAGTCTAACTTTGCACAGGCAAGTGTGCACACACCTCCCTAAAAGCAGATGAGTGCCTGTCTTTCACCGAGTTCAACTTGTCAAGAAGAACTACCGTGTTTAAACTACTTTAATT
>NW_008795039.1:560569-562222 GCF_000699145.1 Aptenodytes forsteri
TCCCCCCCCCCCCCCCCGTTTTTTTTGTCAGGTTACTCCACATTTATGTGAATGAGGAGCATATACAGGCTTAGTTGTGACACTTAGCAGAGAAGTGGTAAGTGCTTGAGATCTGGCAGCTATAATTTGTGACTCAGATTAGTTTAGCTCTCCCTTCAAAAAACAGAATAGTTTTTAAACTAAGTATCCATCTTAAAATGTTTTGACAATAATGAAAGTGAAAATTCTGTCTATTCAAACTCTCACTATTGAATGGAAACTACTGTAAAAGCAGACATTGCATGCTTTCATCGCAACAGACATGCTGATGTTCTGTCCTATATAGAACATACGGGCGAGGACAACAGTGTGTAGAAAGCTCAGTAAACCTCCACCTTCTGCATGGGCAACATGAGCAGTGATGATGAAGAAGGTAAAGGGTGGAGTATTGCATGGAGGGGGCTGATGCTAAGATCAAACACACTGATACATAAGGGTGCTGAGATGAATAAAAATAGAAATTACTTCCCAGCCATTATACAAATCCTCAACACTATCCTATTTTAATGATTTTATTACTGTTATCTACACCTGAAAAATAGGTATTTTTTGAGTAACTACACACTTATTTCCGTACACCTTCCTAATAAATCAACACACCTTGGCTATTTGCTTCATCAAAATGCAGGTGAGCTTTTCCTAAATACTGAAAATTGTAGAGTTAATGCTAGAGTTTTAATTTAAAAAGCTGAGGAAGAGCATTACAAAAAAATGAAATCTAAAATGAATTAAACTCCTGTTTTATTTAGTGGAAGAATAAAGATCTACAGTATACATATTTAATTAGAGTCATAAATGTACCAACATTCTTAAATGTACTAATATTTTTAAACGTGACTGAATCAAGTAATGGACTGGAACAAAGCGTATTATCAGCAATGCTGTATTCAGAGTCTGTTTGAAGATAAGCAGATGGATACATTTAAACTCAGAAAAATAGATTTTTAGCCTAATAAATTTACCTCCGAGAGTCTCTTTTTTACTATTTGGCAGTACGCTATTGTGGTGGGAGAGCTACACCTATTAATCTGAAAGTGCAATGGATCCTCTCTTCAGGAATAATTTTTCTTGCTGCACATTTATACCTTCCCCACCCTTGATTTAGAAACTCTCATTTATCTTGAAACAGATGGATATCAAACCCAGCTCTTCCTTCAGATTAGAATCTATTGGGAATTGCTCAGACATATCAGTGCCATAGATAAAAAGAGATTCAGACCTTTCCTACTGTACTTGGCTCCTCCTGCGGAGATGTTACGACCTGTAAGCTCTGCAGGTGGTCAGGCTGCTAGGGCTGACTTCCCTAAGCTCCACTCTGCAGCTACAGAGTTGTCTTCTCCTGAAGGCAACTTGGGGCGAGACTCTTATCTATCTTAGATGACCTGACTTGTCTTTTGGGGAAATCCCTTTTCTCACAGCTGCTGCGTCCTCGCACATACTCCTGAGGCACTGGCTGTACCATCTATTTATATAGAGTCATAGAGTCATTGAGGTTGGAAAAGACCTCTAAGATCATCGAGTCCAACTGTCAACCCAACACCACCATGCCCACTAAACCATGTCCCTAAGCGCCTCATCTACACGTCTTTTAAATACCTCCAGGGATGGGGACTC
>NW_008795039.1:562893-602773 GCF_000699145.1 Aptenodytes forsteri
CTACCCTCGAGCAGATCAACGCTCCCGCCCAACTTGGTGTCATCTGCAAACTTACTGAGGGTGCACTCAATCCCCTCATCCAGATCATCGATAAAGATATTAAACAAGACCGGCCCCAAAACTGAGCTCTGGGGAACACCGCTCGTGACCGGCCGCCAACTGGATGTAACTCCATTCACCACAACTCTCTGGGCCCGGCCGTCCAGCCAGTTTTTGACCCAGCGCAGAGTACACCTGTCTAAGCCGTGAGCCGCCAGCTTCTCGATTTAAAGAGGAAATGTTTTAAATGGGAACAATTCAATTGCTAGACAAGCATTCTCTATGCTTCAGACATCACCATCCAAAATAAACCAAAGCTGTGAGTGTTCTTTCACAAGACATCAGAACTTTTTCCCCTGCCCAAAAGAAAACTTTTCTTGTTGACTGGGAGATACCATGCTGGATCGTACCATTGGTCCACCTACACCAGTGTGCCACCTCCTGCACTAGTCAGAATCAGACATATCCAAGAAAAATGTTGGAACTACACTGTAATCGAGTGGAAATTACCTCCTGGAGGACTTACTCTGGTTTCTAAGAGTCAAACAGTGACTCTTGCTTCAGTCAGAGGAAAAGCCAATTGACTTTTACTTACTGTTCGATCAGAACTGATATATTAATATGAAGGTACTCAGAAGAGAGTGTTTATAATGTCAACATGGATTTCAAAGAAGCAAAAACTTTCAAGGCTGTGTGAGCACAATGGCAGGTTTCTCTTTCAGTTCATTTGTTCTTCCTTATTAAACAACAACTTTCTATAGCAGCAATCAACAAGGTGAATTTTACATTCATCTAAAACAAATGCATTTGAGAAGCATAAATGATGGAATTGTGTTAGCTGTATTGCGAAAAATTTTGTTTCTGAAGTCTTTATCATTTTATTCCACACAGAATTAAGAAGATGACATGATTAGCAGGTAGGAAAAATATCTGTGGAAATGCTAGTCACTATAACTCTTTGATGATCATTATACTTATGGAATAGATAAGGAGCTTTCTGATGTCGCACTTAAAGATTTACAACTTGCAAACACTTTGGGGAGTACCATTGATTTCACTGAATCTTGAATGTTGACACAACAAACCAGTGCTAAAAATGCTAAAAGTTCTGCTTGTGGATAGCCCAGACATTTGATGCTGCTTGCTTTGGGCCCACAGTTAATTTTTAACATTGTGGGGACAAGCCAGTGACCCTGTGTTCTTGCTCAGGAATGTCTGACCATTCACCGGCTCCCAGTTTCTACTGAACGCCCACTATACTGGAATACTTTGGTGTTTAAAGATGCACCCGGTTCAAACTTTTCTGTGTTGCTATCGACTTTTCATCAGACATCGAGCTCTGTGGAATATTGTTGCTTTGGAATGAAGGTGCATCGAGCTGTGAGAAAAGTTTGTAAAAGCTAAGGATCACTGAAGGAGGAATTAAATGGCTTTCGGTTATAATTTTGTATTAGGTTTAAGAAACTGCTTTAATGAAATCAAGATGGAGCACTTTGAATGCAGTAAAATTATGACTTTAACTTAAAGTAACAACAGCAGAAATATATAAGTAAATTAAGACATTGTAGAAATATGATTCAGACCTGTGCAACTAGTAATACAACTGAAAAGAGAGACTTACTTATTCTGAGTTTAATTTATTTGTGGCTAGCAAGTTATAATTAAAACAAATCCTATTAGGTGCATATTTACAACTTTATCATACAAGGACCATAAAGTGGGATTATATTGGGTGATTTATTTTGTGGCTGTTTCTTTCTGCTTCTGTGTACACGTCTAAATCATGAAAAGAAAATGAGAGCACTGGCAAAATCCAAATACTTTATTTAAAACAAAATGTGTAATTGTTCAGAAATAGACTATTGACTTTCACTGGGTTAAACAGCTCATGTACTGATTAGGCTTGAAGCTATAATTGTTCTTGTCACCCAAACTCTGCTCAGTCGATATCTTTTTATCATATACATTTTTAATCACATATTAATAAACAAGAAGGTGTGCTTTATTGATGGCTGGATTAGTTTATTGACCAACTCAACAACTCTATATATGGTTTCTGAACACAGAAACAAGGTCAATGTGTAAAGATGAGGAATAGTACATTCACCATCTTTAATATACTTCATTCTGGTAGTCTACTTCCTTTCTTAGAAGTGCTGCAATCCATAGTTTCTCCCATTCTTTTAGAAATTATTTCATATTTGAAACAATCTCACTGTTCAAGCACATTTTGGGTTGAGTTTCAGGAAATTTAGACTTCTATGAGCTCCTCTAATTTAACATCATTTTTTCACCTTGACACCAAGCTGCGTTATTTTTTAAACCTTCGGGAATTCAAGTTTTCAGATACTTGTAGATTCTTACCAAGTATTCTTTAATTACTTGTATTTTGGAAAATATTTAGAATTTTCAGATTCTCCTAACAGCTAACTTTCTTCATCCTTCTAATCAGTTCTTTTCATTTTTCTCTCTGTGAATTGTTGTCATGAGTATTCTCCTCGAGTAATTCAGGCTTGGAATGATGGCCTGTAAAACAACTGTATAAAATTAACAATTAGGACAACAATAGCACATGGCAGTACCTGTGTGTATTCTTTCCTGTCAGACAAAACCTGTGCAGAGGAACTCCCATTCCCCCCCCCCCCTTTTTTTTTTTAATTACTGCTTTTATTTTTCAAAGGGATGGAAAGTGGAATAGAAATAGATCTTTTCCTCGGCATCTCCATTTTTACAAAACACTGTTTTGCAATAGAAAAGTAATCAATTGAAAATATGTTGATGACTCTGCCTGTCAGGCACTCATATGATCCCCTAAAAACAAAAGTCATGTGGAAAAACAGCTGACTGCCAGCATGCGCAAAGTGCGCGTTTTTGCCAGAAACAAAGACGAAGTGTGTTTCCAACCTGAAGTTTGTAGTCTCTAAACCCCTCCAAATGTTTTTCTCCTTAAGGTATGAGCTTAGAATAGGTCAAAATGATCAATCACTGCAGCATCACATATCAGTATCTCTGATTTTACCAATGCCTCGTGCCTGAACTGTTTAGGTGATGAGATGTATGAAAAAAAAAAAAATCTGGCTTCACTCTCTCTAAAATCAGACGCAGAGGCGCTATTGCTTTGCTTTCTCACCACGCAGTTCTTCAGATGCCTCTCAAACAAGCTCCATTCCCCCTCTACGGATTACTGCTCACAGTAAAGAGAGGCTGTCTGAAGAGGTCTCTGCGTTTCTTTTCCCCCACCCGAGAGCTGCGTTTTGTCTGTGTCTCCCAAGTACAGTATTACCAGCTTCGTTTTCCAGACAGATTCATTCATTTATTATCTGACTACACTTCTTTCTAGGTCCTTTTCTGCTACTGGTTGCATTTATACTGTTTTTTAGGAAGAGGGAAAAATATTTCAGTACTGTCCAGTAGTGTTTTTCTGTGCCTTTGACTCTGGAGTTTAAAGATACACCAATTTTATTCTTTTTTGTGAGTGTTACTCTATAATCCTCAGGCTGCTGGTCAAGGGAAGCACTTAAAAGCCATATATACTGAAGTATAAAAATCCGGTGTAACAATGAAGAGAAAGCTGCTAGTGTAGAGCATTATTAAACACCAAGCGATAGCCCCCGGGCACTTCAGTTTTAGACGGGGAAGTTTGAGAAAGCAAGTGTAGAAAAGAGGATCCTTCACTCCACTAATACCTCGAAATACTGTGAAAAGGGAACTGAGACAATAGCAGAGGGCCGGGCTGAACTGCACATTACCCACCAGATTCTGCTCAGGAAACAAAAGGTGATACAGAAACACATCCATACCAAGCGCAGACTAAAATCCTGCGGATGACTAACTTACTGGCAAAACCATTCATATTCACATGAATATTATCCCTGTAAAAGCGCCAAGTGCACCAAGATGTTGTGTAGAAGTTCTGGTCATGTAAGGTAAAGCTTCCCAGAGGCACCCTTTAATTGGTCTAATTTTCCCTGCAAAACATCATCAAAGTTTTAGGTGTTCAGGCCAGGTCTTGTCACTTCGCTATTTCATCACTTTTTGGATTACCTACTCCCAGCATAAATGTTCTCAAACATATTTGCTGCCTGTATGTTTCTCTCCCTTTCACATGCACACCTCCTTCCCTAAGAGTTTTGTTGAATCCTCAGAAAGTAGAGAAAGGAAAATTATGGAGTGTGAACTACTATTCAACCCCACAAGGTAAATGGTTGTCCAGATACTTTTTAATTTCAAGGGCAGACACAGGAAATGTTCCCAGCACTTTAGGAACACAGTCCCCTCTACTTCCGCGTAATTTCTGGCCTTTTTGAGGAAAAAAAAAAACCCACAAGAAAAAACAGCAACTAGGCAAGCCGTAGATTCCATATGCTACTCCCTATGTAGACGTGTAGGAAGTATATGGAGTTAGGTAATCAAAAGCATTTCTGGGAAAGTTGTTATTAAAGGGAAGGCAACTGCTAGAGCCAGTTTATGAAATGATTGAAATGAGTACTACACGCAATGAATAGGCTGATTTCCATAGTAGGAACACACCAAATCATGCCAGCGTGGGCTGACTCACCACAAATAGGTGACTCTTGGGTCTGACGTTGACTTATTGCATGGCCTTAGGCAAATCCCTAAACATTTGTTTTTACTTCTCCATTTATATGATTTGGATAATACATACCTGAAGGGGATATTTTAAGATACAATATGTTTAAGATACTACAAAGATTTTAAATGCTGTAACATACCTAAGCCTCATTAACACCGTCAGGCTAAAATAAACACCGGGATGATTTAGGTAATGTGGTACATGTTCCTGGAACCGGGGAACTTCACTGAACAAAGCGCAAAATCTTCAAAGAGCCAGAGAAAAGGGGAGGTGCAACCCATTGTAAAGCCAAAGTACTTTGCAGGGGTGGGTGAATTTGTAGGGGAGGAAGAACAAGTTTGTTTAATAGGCAAGAGTTCAGTCTTCATTAATTATTTAAGTGGTTGGGCAGAGCTGAAAAGCAACACGTGCTCAGGAGTGGGTGAAGAAAACAAAAACCGTAGGCCTCAGTTACCCACCTGTATTGAAGCTAGGGAGGACTTCACCAAGGCGAGACCTGAGGGTTTGTTTCTATTTCTTATATAATGTGAAAACACGAGTGTCAAAAGAGATCATCTTCATTCAGACCTTCCTCTCCCGTCAGGAAGGGGAGACGGCCTTCTCCGAAACAGCACGAGGTGCTCCGAGGGCTCCCCAGGACTGGATCGCGCAAAAAGGACGATATTTATCCTGCTGAACTTTCCAGCGGGGGAGAAGAAGTCCTGGCATGGCGAGAGATGGGTTGGAAACCCCTGTGAAAGAGAAGGGCCCAGTAAAGTCGCTGGGTGGAGAGCCCATCATACACTGACTACATTGAACTCATCTGCAGCGAGGACAGAAGTGGGAGGCCCCAGACCTCTGCCTGGAGGCTCTGGGCCTGCCACCAGTGTCCTTAAATCCTTAAACCCTGCTTACACCAGAAGGAATGCATTTCTGGGCTAACCCAGAGAGAGGCAAATCCAACACACACAATATCAGGTAAGATAATACAGCAGCATTAGCACTTCTGAGGTTTTCTTCCCGGGTTTTTTTTGCGTTCTCTAAAGTATTTTTCCACACTTAGGGCCTTAGTGAAAAAACCCCGCACTCTTAAAAGAAGGGTGAGGGGAAGCCTGACAGCATAGAGAGTGGTATAATAGGATGTGAAATCAGGTTAACTGCTCTAAAAGTAGGAGGGAGAGGCCTGAAGTGAATGAGGAAAAGAAGCTGAAGTGGATGTTCTTGGAGTGAGGGAGATGCAGCCAGAGGGTGGAAAAAGTGGGACTTCTCTTGAGCAGTGGTCAGTGGCAGGGAGTGGGTGAAACAGCAGCAGTCAGGTTGCAAGTATCAGGAAATGAGGATTGGAACAATTAGTGCCAAGATCTATTTCTTCATTAGATATAATTGTTTTGGTATCGTAGTAAACCTGACAAAACAAGTTGAGTGGCCTAACTTTAAGTGGGTTGTGATCTGGACATGACCTCCAACTTTTGGGGGTAAACATCAGTCCTTTTTGCTGGTTTGACAGGAAAGGACTAATAGTCTGCCCTGTCTCCAGGCCAGCTCTACCATCGTCCTGCTCTGAATGCCCATTCCTGGTTGGAAAACGTTGCCCTGTCCTGTGGCTTGCATCTCCCAGGTTAGTCCCACAGAAAGGAGTCCCGACTGTCATCTCCAACACCACCCAGCGATGTGAACCAGCAGGTGGAGAAATCCGGGAGGCTCGCCTCCAAGGAGCACTTCTGCTCCTAAACAAAGCACTCTCACAGGCACATTCAAACAGTATAGTATGTATGAATAAGGTAGGCTGGACTTATCTCAATTCCACATTGACATCAAGGTAATTTTAAGTTGCTAGTACAGACTACTCCACAGCTCCTTGGTAGATGTTATTGAACAGGGCAATTTGTGTACTTCACACACTACATCTATTTATCTATCTTATTTCCTGCTTATGATGACCCTAAGATGGGCACTGACTCTAGAATGCAGTTTGAGACACCAACATATTGCTGGATATAAAACTGTTTTCCATACCAGAAAAGAGATCAGTTTACAAGCTGAAAATACTTTTATTGAGTACTTCATTGATACACATCATTTGAGAGACACAAAATCAAATTCTTATTAAACTAACAAAGCTGATACATTTTCACTACATCTACAGACCACAGAACCCTTTGCTTTCAAGAAAAGTTGAATAAATCACAAAGCTTTCTTAAGGAGACTTCTCCCCTTGTCTTCAGAAAGTCCTTAATGTGACATCTGTCCCTGCACTGTCACCTCTTTTAAAACTAACAAATGCATGACATATAATACAAGATTTATAAATTAAAGAAACCCACCCCTTTTAAGTAATATTCTTTAAATCTCAGTTTCTGACAGTCCTCCTATTTGCTCAGTAACTGTAATAGGCGTATTTTTCAGAAAATAGTGAATAAAAACTGACAAGCTATCGGGGGAATCTGAATGCATAATTGATAGGGGCATAAATTAATATGATTAGGCCTTTATTGGGTGCCACTGCTGCCAAACCTACAAAAGGGGCATGGAATAAAACATGGCTATGTTCTCAGGGCTGATAGACATCAATATGTAATGCATATTATCTCAAGCCTTCTCATGTAGTCTGCTTATGACAGCACTCAACCTAATTGAAATTTTTATCTTTCTGTTGCATACAGACAGTTTTGACTAGCTGCTTCCAGGGAAAAGAGAGAAATCCAAATGACCCAAACGAAGGTTTCTCTGTAGAGGTATATACCCTTCTTGCAAATCACTTTAAAATAGCTTTCTGCTTTCTGGTTTTATAAAGCCATCTTCAGAAAGCTGCATTAAAGGCAACCCAGGACTTGGTTTGCCTTTTTCCCTTTTAACTAAGCTTAACAGTGCATTTCCCTAAAAGAAAGAAAAGAATCAAAAGATTTCTTCGTAAAAATCAATATATAGTATGCTCACTTCAGCTGAGGCCTCATTTTGCTACAGTTCTTCACACTGCACAAATGCAGCTTAGGAAGAAATGATTTTTTTGTTTATTATGAAATTTTTAACACTATCTCCCTCCAGACCTGTGAGGAAAAAGTTAAAAATTAAGAGTGATTTCTTGAACTGACACCCCCCCAATCCCTCCAAAAATATTGGTCAGGTGATACAGTTTCATTTAGATAATTCTAAATTATTTTTAAACTTTTTCTTTCTTTTTCAGTTCTCTTTAACTATGAATTCATACGCTGTGAAATGAAAAGCCATGGCAAAAACATGATAGCTATCACTTCTAAAACGTTTCAAATATTTTCTGTAAATGAGAATGTAATCAATATTCACTTTTCGTGAAGAGTTTTTGCTTTGACGAGTCAAAGTTGATTAAAAAGTTTCACATTTAATATTTTGCTCTTTATTGAGAAGTCCTGTACTGCATGAGTGTTCCTGAGAATGCGTGCTACCATTACTAAATATTTTTATTACAGTAGTGCTGGATGTTGTACAAATAAGATAAGAGTCAGTTTCCTCTCTGTTGTTTACAGTCTAGAACGGGATTATCCCTGGAGTAAGACACATTTAACCCGTAAAAATAAAAATAAAACACAGAGAGGGGCAGAAATGGGTCCAAAAATTCATTTTGGCTTTACTGAAACTCACTTCCTAAGATATAGGAAATAAATCTATTTTTTCTTTCTGAAATATATTTGAAAGACCAAGCATTTACTTTGATAAATAAAAATCACATTATTGGTTATTTTCATACCATGACATGAAGACAAAGGCAGTATAGCTAAAAAATTACTTTCTTCTGTTAATGGACAATCTTTTACTCTTCTAACTCATCGCTCCATTATCGTAAACTGTAGAGCATCCATAAATATAAAGAGGCCACACGTTTTGTAGCTTGAAGAATGACACATTGCGTTCTGAAAGATCCATGTGCCTGCACCTGTTATTTCAAGTAATTTATTTATTTTCAGAGGCTATAAAGCACTCCCACTTTCGTCTTATACATGCCCTTGGTAGTTGCAAGTTCAAGATGTGAAACAAACCTGCTATGATTTCCTTTCCGTTTACGTATTACAAACAAAGAGGTCAGGGCAGTTGATGGACAACAAGAGCTCATGAACTTTCCCTCAAGCACCATGGAGAAACTCCAAGCCGCCTTTTGCCCTGATGTGAGTTTGTCATATGAATGAAGTTTTAATGAAATGTGTTTTGAGAGCCTGCTGCTGCATGGTTTTGGTGCTGTTTGTTCCTACTTTGGTGCTCTATTCAGAAGGTATCTTCCTTCCCTTTTCAGGAAACCAGACTGATAACCATATAACTAGAATATACTCCGTGTCTGCTCTGCGATGTTGTGTGGATTGGCAGGGGGATGGGGGTGACCTGAGGCTGTAGAGATTTAAAGGTTGGGGGCTTAAGGTGTTTTACTATTTTGATTCTGTGTAACTTCTTTTGTACTACTTGGGAATGTCAATATTTACATTTTAGTGGCTATAAATAGAGAAAATACAGAATAACATGAAAACCCCAACCCCACCAAACACATTGGTTAGAAGATGGCTTCAAGGGATGGCTCCTGGTCTTGTTTCTTACTTAAAACAATATTTAATTCCTGAAGGGTTTCTCTAATTAGTGCATGGGCTAATTAGTTACAATGGGCTTGTAACTACTTCAGGAGGTTGTTAAGAAAGGAATTATAGCTCAGAAGACTCTTTTAGTGATATGTGATGTAGTTTGAGCCTTTTATGAGGCTGATAGCAAAACAATTTCACAATAGCACTAAGCATTGCAGGACAATAGCTTAAGGTGAATTTCAGGGGACTATGTCTTAAAAATAATTTCCCTTATTCATCGCTGCTTTCCAAGTGATCTGCTCTTTCTCAGGGGCATGAATATATAGCTCAGAAGTCTCTTTTAGTGATATGTGATGTAGTTTGAGCCTTTTATGAGGCTGATAGCAAAACAATTTCACAATAGCACTAAGCATTGCAGGACAATAGCTTAAGGTGAATTTCAGGGGACTATGTCTTAAAAATAATTTCCCTTATTCATCGCTGCTTTCCAAGTGATCTGCTCTTTCTCAGGGGCATGAATATGGACCAGTTCATCTAGAGCTGCGGTAGAGCCTGCAGCTCACGATAGTGTTTGAGGCACTGGGCTTCCTTCTCCTCTACTTGATAAATTATTGAGTCCTTTTATCCCACCATAATGCTTTCTTTCATCCACTTTTTTTCAAGAGACGCTAATTCAGTCCACATGTACAGCAGCTCAACTTGTTGTTCAGAGAGAGGAATATTACCCAGTGGAGGAGGAGCCTGAAGCGACATCCACTCTGGGCTTTCTTCTTTTTCAGCTATCAGATGCTACTAGCATCATAGACAGTGGACAGCACAGACAAGTATAGCAAGACTGGAGTGCAGAGCGGGGCTGGCTCACACCACACTGCACAGATCTCTTGTAGCAGGTGTGATGAAAGTGTTGGCACCCAGTTGTTTGGTATGTCCTATTTGACCTTATAACCCCATTACTCTCATCTGTAGTACAGTAGAAGAACAATATGTTCCTGGTGGCCTACTTTGCCCACTGGACAAAAAAAAGGGACAGTTAAGGTTCTCATTACTTCTCCGTACATGCACAGATACTCATGACTTTGGAGGAATGGATGTGCAACAGCCTGAATAGACAAGGTGAACTCATGACTGTGGTAACTCTGGCCCGGGTTCTACTATGCTGGGTGATACCTTATACCACAACTAAGTCCGTAGAAGTCAGTATGAGTTATGGTTTCAAAATACAGCTTTAAGTTAAAAAGCGCTATTTCTAACCAGCCATAGGGTACATTTAGACATCTCTCTCCACAATGCAACTTCAAAACTGGAATCACAAGTTCTTACCTGGGTCCATGAACAAAACTAGCACTAGCACATGAAACAAATATGAAGGCTTGCCAGTAGCCTGTGGAGTACAGAGGTAGGATCCTGCAGATCGACTTGAGCGCTGCCCCAGGTTTGAATGTGGTTTTGGTCATAGAGGTCCTAGGTCAAGATGTTGCCAACTTGAGCACTAATATCAGAATGACCTCCCTCAGACAAATGTAAGCTGGCTAGGACTTGTAGAGAAAAGTGACGGTGGTGGGGCTAGTTGCTTGCTTTGCATAGAATAATGCAGATTCTTTGAAATTTTCACAGTATTTTGATAAGCTGTGAAGAATGATCAAGGGTTTTTAAAACGGCTCAACTTCATGTGCTTACTCATGAGCAAATCAAAACACATGCCATGGCATAGTTTTGGTGCCTCTCTGTGGGCCAGGCTTTCTTGCTGTCCTACGTACTTTAGTATATACCAAAGTCTCTGCTTACCCAAAACAGAATTGCACTGTGTGTGATGGAGGATGTAGTGGATGAACCTAGCTTGTAAAGACAGAAATTAACTGGAGATAGTTCCTGCGTGTCACACCTTTTAAACTCTCCGGTAGGGGCTGATCACGGCAAGACTATGAAGATGCTTGATAACATAAATCAAGGCTATTACGATGGCCTTGAAACCAGTCAACAAACGTAGGCCCAAGAAGTATATTAAATATGGGGCAGGAAAAGAGAGAAACTAACACCATTTCACAGGTATGAAAGTACATGACTGCACAGAAACAAAAAGCAACATCTGCAGTGCTACTATAGTAAATCACAGGTATTATTAACTAGCTCACAGTACCCTTGTATGGTAGGGATGGGCTACAATCCCTGCATGCAGAGAGGAGAACTGAGACCCAGGAAACACAGGATACATTTCTAGGGAGGTGAATGGCATCTGGGCCGTGGGGCCTCCAAATCTATTTCTAGTTTTGAGGTCTGTTCCTCCTCCACAAAGTATTTTGCCTGAGGTCAAAAAGGACTTTTAAACTGAGGTTGCAGAAGTTCTAGTCCTAAACTTCCACCAAACCACCTTGCAGGATATTGGCAGAAATCCTACTGTGGTTACTGCAAACCACTGAAAGCCCAAATCTGCCAAATAACTATGGCTCTTCAAGAGGCTAGAACTTGCCTGAAGTTAGCAAAGTAAATCCCATATGAGGTGTTAATATTCCCTCCCCTCACTGCAAAGCCATTTGAGGAATTTCAGCATTGTAACATTTTCAAATTACCAAATTGAAACACTTTACATGTTAGTAAAATGCATTGTGCCGACCATGTTTTAACAAAGATCATTTATCACCTCTGGAAAGTTGCTGAGTAAATCCTTTTGAGTTTGCACTATCCCATTCATCTTTGTTTCAAATAATGTAATTCTAACATTGTATTGGTATTCCTTCAGATTTTTTCCCCTTCTTTTCCATTTAAAAACTGGTTTCTAAATACATTTGATGCAACTAAGTTTTATATTTGTCTCCTTATGGAAGTATGCAGAAGACATGCTCAGCTATATTGATCTCTGAGGAAATGTGCATGAGGTAGATAATGTGAAACCTTTTTGTCATTACTAACAGTTATATAGGTTCTGGAAACTTTCTGTGTTTGGCTGACTAGATAAGTGGATGCACTCACATTTATTTGATTGGAAAAGTATGGGGAGTAAACTGTGTCTCCCCAGTTTCTGTATGGAATTGATCTTTTGTGTATTAACACTTTTCTATTACAGAAAAGGAATTGGTGATTATGAGAGCAGAAGCACCCCTTTCTTTCTGCTGGAGTCTTTGGAGACTGTTCTTAAAGAAAAGGGAAGGGACCTAAACAGGTTAAGAGAGGGGACAATGAAAGGGCACAAGGCAAAGTGCTGAACATTTCCACCTCTAACCTTCAGAAACCAAAGGAGAGAGAGATTACTTCGCTTGATTTTATTAGCTCCTTGCATCTCTCTCACACCTGTGACAGACCTACCCTTACTCTCCCTGGTCTGGGGTAGCTGCAGGTGGCAGGTACTTGTAAGGTTCTGGCTCGGTCGCAGGAGCCAAGGCTGGTACTCGGCTTTACTCTGCTAGCTGGGATGCCAGGTAGAAGGTTATTAATGTTTACATGCAAGTCCCATGACCTGTTGTGTAGGATTTTGTGTAAAAGATGAAAGAGCAAAAACTGAACGAGGTCTTTTCTATGGGGAAACTGTCACTTAATTGATTTTTTTCCCCTCCATTCTAATTCCTCTCTAATTGTTCAACATGCCTCAACTCAGCCCCTTTCTCTGAGTTTCCAGACTGCATTCTACGCTGTTTGACTGCAGACACAGAGACGTGTACAAACCTCTGCAAACAAGTCCAGGCCACAGAATCTTAATTCTGGATCCAGGCTATACTTTCTTTGGTGATAAAGAGATCTTTCAGTCCTCTTGCATCACTTACTCCCTCCCCATATAGGTTACTGCCGTCTTATCTGAACTGATTCAACCCTCTGCTTTGTGGAAACAATGAATAATCAAGTTAAAAGATTTTGGTTTTAAAAGTGTATCTTTTTCTTGATCTGTTTTACAGCGTGACCACAAAAACCAGTTGGATAGGCTTAAGGGAGGCAGAAGTACTTTTTGGCAAGGGGGAAAACAGTTGGGAACAGAGATCATTTAAACTACCGTTGCTGTTATAATGCAGATTATTCATAATACAGGGCTAGGTGCTGGTACCCAGAGTGCGTAGGTGAGTAGCAGAAAGACTCTGGTGCTGCTTTCTTAATCTGATGGCTTTCAGGGCCAGGACTAACAAGGATCAGATGGTCAGAGACAGCCTCCCTGTAGAGAGCAGGCAAAAGCAAAGTCACCCACACGCCATCCACAGTCCTAGACAGGCAGGTTTTACAGCTGAGACCTATCGTTACTGGGCGCAGCCCTCCTGCACAGCTCTTGCGAATGTACTGATATGGACCTGATATGCTGGCTCTTAGCTTGATGCCTTTTCAGCCCAAATCTCCCTTCCTCCTTCCCTGCACCCCAACATGCATTTTTTTACAACTCTTCTTTATTCCTGAGCCCTATGAGCTGGCAAGCTGGCATGAGATACTTTATCATGAGGTCTATTTGCACTTTTAAAAAACAGGTTTGTTTTTACGTCAGCCTGCCCTGTTTATTAAAATACAAATCCATTAGGTTCACATCCATATGGTCAATCTCCTTTCTAAGTTGGTTCCTGACCTGCAATACAATTCCTGATAATGATGGTGATTGGCATAAAGCTTGTCTAATCACAATAAATCCTGCGCAGACTAAGGGTTCTGTCCTGCCCTTGGTGACCCTTTTACACTTTTCAGCTTTTCATATAAGTTTAGACTAGTACTTTTTTAATCCAGTCTTATTCAAAATTAAAACAAATCTCTGCCATGATTTTTAAAATTGGCAGATACAAACACACAAGATCTCAGGCAAAATTAAAAGTGAATAACTTGTGCAAATAAGCAAAGTGATGCATGGTAGACAAGAGACACAGCTCAGAAAACCTGGAATGGAGCCATTGGCTTTAATTAGCTGTACCAATTTATGTTGTCCAAGAATCTGGCCTGTTTCTTAAAAAAATGTTTTGGATGTGTTAGAAAAATTGGGTGTATAAATTACAGCTGCCCCTATGACACTTTAACTTGAACGACCAGTACTTATTCAGTCAACTGCAATAGGTCTCACTGTCCTTGGCAGGATTACAGGGGTAATATTTTTTAACATGGATGAGCAGCTCTTGAACAATTTCTCCAATGTATTAAGCATGAACGGGCTTTTCTTCAACATCAGGTGTGCATGTCTTCTCCTCACATTTATTTTTCTCCACCACACATATTTATGGTGGCCATTACAGGGGGGGAAACTTCCCTTCCTATAAATGTTTGTCTTCTCCTCCATCCCTTTTATGGGAACACCACAAACTGATGGAGTGATCTTGTTTCATATGCCTGTCTTGTTTTATTTATTTATATAATTGAAGACGACATTCACTATTGTTAGAGTATACTGCTATGGCTTCTTTATTGCTTGCAAAGGAACTTGTGAGCAAAGATAAAGACAGGCTATGATAGACACTCTGTTAAAGACTTTATCTTGTAGTTTCTGATTGACAAGAAGTCTTATTTGTTTAAAGGGAGTTTATAGTACTCAAAAAATTGCAAGCTTAGCTAAAAAAAAAAAAGTAGTAAAATATTGTTGACTTATTCTGCCTTTATAAAAAGTTTTGGGGGCCTTGAAATATCCTCTACTGACAGCTGGACATGAAGGGCTTCAAATTGATGAAATAAGAACATAAATATCTTCTACATAAGAATGATTGATAGAACAACATGACTGGTACACAGATAGCACGTATTACCTCAAACTCTATCTTAGGGTCTTCATTTTCAGAAAGAGAATTGCTACCAGTTAGGGCTAAAAAAGAATATTCAGAAGCTTTAATAACAAGGGTTTCATCATTTCATTAAGTATCAATCCATTGCCAAAACAGAGGGTGCTTTTGGTTTTGTCCCCACCCTTCCCTCCCCCCCTTAACCTGCATTTTCTTAAGTGTTTATTAATTTATTGGAATATATTCTCCCATATTCATATCATTTCCTTAGGCAATGTAGTGGTTGCTTTTGTAGAAGAGCTGTATTAAGAATTTTAGGTATCGGTAATAGGCAATCTAACTTTGAAGATGCAAATGAGGAGGTCCTTTTGGTTTTGTCCCCACCCTTCCCTCCCCCCCTTAACCTGCATTTTCTTAAGTGTTTATTAATTTATTGGAATATATTCTCCCATATTCATATCATTTCCTTAGGCAATGTAGTGGTTGCTTTTGTAGAAGAGCTGTATTAAGAATTTTAGGTATCGGTAATAGGCAATCTAACTTTGAAGATGCAAATGAGGAGGTCCCTCTATAGCATCCGAGTCTACCAAAGATTTACAGAAAACAGGACAAGCATGTGCAGGCTGAAGTGGAAATAAAATTCTTTATATCACACACATCCTGAATAAAATTGCATGTTTTTAATTGTATTTTTATTGCCTCTCTCATAGAAAAAGGTACTCTGAGCTTAATCTTGCTGTTTTTCTAAGGTTCAGAAATAAGGTCCAGCAATACAAGACATACGGAAAGACTTTGCAAGTCTACGTGAAGTAGTATATTGAAAGAAAATGCCTTCATTTGCTTGGCCAAATTCTCATTTTAATTATTTGAGACTCCAAACTTCCTTTTCCTTTAAGCAGTATTCCTTAAAGTATGTCTCCTCAGCTCAAGTGTCAGATCAATTAATTTTTTCTCTCTTTGTTTGCTCTAGAGGAGACTTCTTTTATTACAAGAAAAGAAAAAAAAAGTACATATGTGATAGTAACTTTAATTATTGAAGGTTTTTGACATCACTGATGAAAACGCTTCCCACAAAGTCAGCTTTGAGCATAGCCAGTGACAATGCTGTGAAGGTCAGTGTTCAGATTAACATGCTCACTGTAAAAACATATGGCAGATTTTTGTACTAATGGAAGTAGTAATGTACGAACTGATTGAAAGACTGAAAAACTTATATCCAGAGTAATTAGAAGCCTCTGATACTAAGCAACTAAACAAGCTTCCTTGGGAAACAGAAACTTAAAATTTACATCCTTGCCTGTTTCATCTAATCTAAGGTGACTTTGATTCCAAGAAACATCTTTTTTTTAAAGTTCCTTCCAAGACAGTTGCCTGGCAGAATTCGGATTGATGGAACTAGATCCCCAGTATCTCCCCTAATATTAAAGACATTACACACTGGCATTCTGATTCCTCTCGCCTCTCAGGGTGTAAATCAGGGAACCTTCATGGAAATCAGCAAGTATTAGGCCCAAGAGCTTTCAGTGTGTGATGGAATTAATTTTTGGCTGGCAGACTCTTATGAAAACTGATTTCTGAAACAATCAAATCTTTTTAATGACAAGTAAGCCCTCACACACCAGACAGCGGATGGGGAATTCTGCAGTGCTTTGCACCAAAGAAAAATTGTGCTTTGATAGTATCACCATCATGTGCACATTCAAGGCTGATGAGGAGGATGAGTAAAGATAAGCATGAGACTTTCCTAAGACAGCTGACAATACATTGAAAGGAACAAGTTTTGGAGAAGAAATTAAATATTCTGAGAGAATAAAATTACTTCCCCCCCAGAACCCCACAAAACAACATGTGTATGTGAAAGGACTGAAAAAGGAGTCACAGCTGATAAAAGAGAGAAGTCAGCTGATGTTCTTTGACACAGAGGATTTGGAAACCATTTACTGAAACACAGAGAAGGCCATTTAGCAGAATCCTTCTCCTTCCCCCTTTTGTCCTCTGCCTTTCAATAGGTCTTTTGAAAGATCATTATCCTGGAGAAGACACAGTTGCACAAATGTTTCCCTTCAACATGAAAATGCAAACTTTAAGTTACACATAATAAATAAATAAACAAAACCCATCCGTTACTCATCTAAACCCAGAACAAAATGAAACAACGGGAATCTAGATATTATTTTTTAACAAACAATTCAACAGAAAAACCCAGATGTCCTATCTCTTGGTCACTAGTCATACATCTAGTTGATTGATGACATGTAACAAAGTGCTATGGGGTGAAGCCTGATGTGTTTTGCACATCTAGGTTACTCAGAGCAGTTTAGTCTTACGTGGCTGAAAAGCATAGCATAAGGAACAAATAGCATTGGAGGAGGGGAAAAAAAAAATCTGTCCTTAAGCAGTAATAATTGGATTTGGGGCTCTCTCCAGCACAAATTAGCATTTATGGCATCTGGCCCATGGACCAGATGCTGTAGGACTTTGGAGGTGTTTGGAAGCCTTCAGTTAATGGCAGCAAATGGCTGTTAAGGGAAGAATGGGAGACAGAGACCTGTGAGAAAGGCAACGCTTTCACCAAGCTTCACCTCAGAGTGTGATGGGCTGGTGAGACCTAAGCCATTGCTCAAAGTGGATGGAGATAGCACTTTTTCTCTGGAGGACTCAAGGGAAAAAAGCAGCAACTTCTTCTCTAAATGTTTTCATTTATGTAAAGAAAAGCAATTTGGCACTCTCCACATGTGCGCCTAATGTGGTTGAATCAATGCTTCCAAGAAGTGGAAGGATATACTACCTCCTACATTGGATTAGCTCCTTTAAACAGGTCATCCACCATTCAAAACACCCTGCCATTTCAAGAAATTCTAAATTTTTCTTCAGCTATATGCCAGCTTGGCAGACGAATTCTGGTATGCGGCAAACCAAAAGAGTCCAAAATGCCACTGAACATTTTGTTCCATGAGAAAAATTAAGGAAGATGGGGAGGGGGGGAAGATTACAATCCTGATCATTCTTTCCAGCTCATAATTCTCTTAAAACCTTTGGCGAATTCTGTGTCTTTAGGAGATCTCAGGCTTGGTGAACTATTACTTTGTAATACTGCATGATTGTGCACCGTCTTTCAAAACCCGTGTGAAAGCTGCATACAAGCAGTAGTGTTACTGGAGTCTTTGTTCATATAACATTCTTTAAAATTTAGATGTCGACATTTACAGCAGATCAACAAAGAGATCCAACAACAGACCCGAATGATCTAGAATAAGTGAGAAACATCAGGGGACAGACAATTGATATAAAGGAGCAGAGAAATACAGAGCCCAATAAATCATAACCAACGAAGTTAAACCAAAGAGATTTAGCAATCATCAGCTTCTCCGTGACACTTTTCATTTTGCCTGCTAGATGGAGGACATGCACAAAGTCTCATTTCAGTTCTATCTTTCCTTCACTTTTGGATTTGTGGATTGATTTGACCAGTCTGTCATTGTGACACTAAGTAGCACTATTCTGGAAATTTTCCAGCAAAATGCTGTTTGTTTTGAACTGGAAAGTGAGATGCTACCACTATCAGAAGTGTTCATGGTGATCTATAAACATTATGGCTATCATTTTACCTGGAAAAGTTTCAAAGTTCCCAAATGGCTGACGAGGGATCGAACATCCCTCTTTCCCCCTCAGCTCCTTCGGCTGTAGCTTTGCTATTTCAGAACCGCCCGCAGTTTACATACGGAGTATTCTCTGGAACTTGCAAGACCCAACTGAAGTCCCTTGGCTAAACTGGTTGAAAGCCATAACCATCAAACTATTAGCCCAGCTAATCTTTTGTGTATACACAACTCTCTATTATAACAAATATTCCAACAGACAAATACTTAAGATGTAGGAGACACATTTTCAACAGTCTGTTCCAAGAAACATTTATACACACACATATATGTATATATTTGTATAGTAGAACAGCTCCAAAGATTGAATGGAGAGAAACTCCAGCACAGGCAGCAGTAGCTGTAGCACCACCAGAGACACGAGAGCAGGGACGTCCACATGGTTTTTCCTCATGTTAATCCATGAAAAGAGCAATGCAAGAGAATGATGAAGCACAAGGTCAGTAAGAAACAAAGATAGCAGATGAAGAAATAACCCTGTTGGAGCTAGATCGAACCTGAAGCCAATGGGCAGCCAAAGTCTGTCTTGCTGGGGTAAAAGGGAGGAGTGGGATAAAGGGAAGGAGGGAATCTCCTTCAGCTTGGAAACTGAGCCTCTGCCTCCATGGGAATGGGGTGTTCAGCAGTTTGTCAGTACTAACAGCCCAACTGCTTTTTCTTCCGGCCTATGCATTAACAATGAGGAGTTGAGTGTTTTGAAGAGTGCCTAAATAATTTGGCTGAAAAAATTAAATGGAATTAAAAACCATCACTTGGCATTTAAAATCATTCAGTAATTAAAAGTCATCACTCAGACATTTTCAAAGTTCCCTTCTTAAAAAAAAAAAATTAATCTTCAGAGCAAGTTTTAGAATCTTATTTTAATTTTTCTTGAATAAATCTTGTCTGAAATAGAGCTTTCAGAAATAGATGACTTTACCATTATGATTTAATCAACAGCCATTTGAAATGAATATTTCAAACCCTCACATTCTACAAGCAACACGAATATCTCGGGAGAAAAAAGCACAGAATGCTTTGAAATTATGCAAGTTTGAACACACAGTCCATGTTTTAAAATGCCATCTCATAATTTCCTCTGTGCCGACCCATTTGTTAGAGTACCTTGGCCAAGAATTGCTTCACAGGCTCCACACAGCCTGTGACAGGAGGTGGGAGAGGGAAGAAAAGCGGTGTGTAACCACAGGAATATCAGCTCTAGTTGGAACTTATACGGCCCAAAGCAGGATGTGCTGAGGCACGCTGCGCAAAGCAGCGACAGAGGTAACCCATCATAGCAGAGCCAGTGGAATCAGATGCAAAAATGTCAGAGAAAGAGTTTTATAAAAAGTTGAGGTTACTGTGAACACGTCGTAGGATAAAGCTGGATTTTTTTCCCCAGTTTTTCATTAATCAGCGGCCTGCAGGACTGATGAAATAATGCCCACTGATACCTATGAACCTTACTGAAAAAGAAACTTCAGTCATTATTGTCCTTCTCTCCTGCATGAAATACAAGGCAGTCTAATAGATACCCAGACGATGCTTATTTCCCCCACTTTTTATCTTATTTTTTACACTTCTATTAATTGCTGAATTATTGAAGAAGATGGCTGGTAATTTCTACCAGGAATATTTTCAAATATTTTATTCACAGTTTTGCCCTATGACTAGTCAAAGAAAGTAGGGGGATCCTCTATGTATTTGAATTAATATGTTTCTCTGTTTGGCATGAAATGCTGCTTGCTTGCTTATCTTTATGAAGAGAAACTGGAATTATCTTTCATTGTCGTATCGCACATTGCTGACACAAACTGTTCCTAACCAGTGACAAGACCAGAATGTACAAACGTGTTTTATTTTGAAAAAAAGCTCTTCCTACCTACATAGGAACTTGGAAAGGAAAGGGGTAAAAAAATTCCATCCTGGTGAAAATCTGACGACATGTTTAATAAATTCAAATTAATTTAATTAGATTTCTTAATTGAAATTAACCTTGAGAAACTGAAGACAAATATCTCAGCATACTTTTTACTAGGCAGTGTGATATTTAAATGGTTTGCAAGAGACATTAGTGCCATGAAAACTAAGACTCGGTCACTCAGTCCACCTCCAAGACAGGCTCTAGGTTTCTCTAAGAGGTACCAGTTGTACGCTTTCCTAAGTTGTTGTTTGTCCAGTGAAACATGTTCTTAAGAAGAGACTTAAAAGAGAGATATTAAGTGTTGGTAACTACTATTGTGTGTATTTTTCTTCTTGCTGAGAGACTCACAAGATGATTACAGCTGGACAGAATTGGGTCAATATGACAGAAATTTTAAGAAAAATCTAGCAGCTCCTCTCTGTATTTCCCCCGTCCTCCCACTCCCCAAACAGCATGCCACTAATTGCACTTTCCACTCACTTGATTTTACTTTAAGGCTTTTCAAGAGGATTGCCATTTATAGCCTGCAATTCAAGCCTGTTATTCCCTTTGCAAAAGAATCAGCTATATTGAACTGGAAATCTCACCCTCTAACTATTTATTAATATAGTTTTAAAGGAATTCTCAGATTTTTGTTGCTAACTGCTCACTTGGGTTGAAATGTGATGCACTTGTTGGCAGTGTTGCCCCAGAGGGACTGCAGTGAGACAGACTTACTCAAGCTTCACTTGAACACAGAAATGAAAATCAATAAACAATTTGAACTTCTCAGAAGAGAATTTTTCTCCTCTAATGAATATACAAGCTTGGTTACAGCTTAATTTAAAGATTGAATTTAGTGTGTGTTTTTTCCCTGCACCAGGAGCATGACAAACACAAGCTTCAACTGACACGTCCCAAAGGGAGACTTATTGTTAAAAATAAAAAAAAGGCAAAAAAAAAAAAAAAGAAAAAAAAAAAAAAAAAAAGGCAAGCAAATAAACAACAAAAAATCCTGGCCCCATGTCAGGGAGCTACCTTAAAAATAAGGAAACTAACGTGCAGCTGCAAAACAGATCTGCTTTGTAGGTGACTGCACAGACATCTAAACTTTAAGTTTCTGGTGGGGCAAATTTTTTAATGTATGTCTTTTTATTTGCTTTTATAAGAGACTGCAAATAGGGTCAGACTACAGTGTAGGGATGTGGTTGTAAATTCTCTAGTAGTTTGAGGATGTCTGAATGCAGGATAAATGTGTGTGTTTGTGGCTTAGTTTCTCTCACACACAAACACAAAAAATCATATCTATCTATAACTTTTGCTTTCAGTATTGGAGCATGTTAATAATGTCATTTCTGTAGAAATTAATCACACTAATTAAATAAAGCAAATGACTGTAGAATCATAGTTTCCAAAATAAGACACACTTGCACTCAATATTAACTATCGGAAGGGCTAGCGCTGGGGTGAGCTGCTGTGTTTTTGTTTTTCAGAATTTCTGCAGAGTTATCAGGCTAAACTGCTTTTGCCATCTGATAGTTTGTCTTGGCAAAGCAATTAGTTGAAAGCCACAAAAGTGATTATGTACAGCGTTTTATTCTTCAGCTCATCAAGAAACAGATTTGAATTGGAAACTTTGATCTCATCTGTGCAAACTGGAAACCAGATAAATCAGATCTTATATATAAGTGCAAATCAACTAAGCGCATAATAAAATGAGAGAGATCTATTTCAAAATCAGTCCTAAAAATATGGTGTTACTCTGGGAAAAAATGTGGCAATGTAGATGTACTGAAATACCTGAAAGTGTAGATTTCAACCAGTTCAGTTATCTTGGTCCAGTTTCTATACAGACAAGCCCCTAGAGAATACGTTAAGGCATTCATATGGATAATAGGTAGCTTGACTTTCCAAACCAAACCAGTTAGAGCCACATTTTTGTTGCAATAAAAAAAAAGCCTAAATTTCTTTAGCCCCTGAACTCTTTTTCATGTTTGTAATCTTAACACCCCACTCAAAAGGACCTCTAAAGCTTTTCATTTAAGCTACAATTATTCTTTTGTCTACTGGGAACCCAGTGCAAAGATGATGTCCTGTGTGCAAGAAGCAAGCAAGCTGAATATTAATTAATGAACACTACTTAATATGCGGAAGAAGAGGAGCAACAATCAGTCGTGAGCCCTTACATATTAACTGGTAGATCATTGTTATTCTGGGAGGCTTCATAAGGCCAAATGCAGGTTACAACTAGTTTAGAAAATCTCTTTAATTAAGAAACATGAAAGTTTAAGTCTCTCATTATAAATATCTTATTGTGACCATAAAAGACATCATTAAATGGTGTGATGGTATAGCACTTTTAATGCAGTCTGAGGTGATGAATTGGACTTAGGCGGTTAATCTGTTTGCAGTGGGATTCAATAAACAAGCAAAACACTGAGTTTTCACTGTTTTTCCTAAGATGCAAAGAAATTAGTTTTCCTTTTCTTAAGGACCTGGGAAGGCCATAAACAAACAAATCTCCATAAAACACCTCTCTCCAGGTAGGTGGGTCAGGAGTTTCACAGGAACAGGAGAGTCACAGAAATACTCTCCTGTTTGTCACTTGCCATGACTCTTGGCAGCCTTGCAGAACTGAGGAGAATATACGTGTTGTTGCCTAATACTTTTTGCTTTGCTAAATTAACTGAAGCAAAAAGATACAACATTCCCATCAGCAAGTCTCTGGGCACGTTGCTAAAGGAGACTGGCCTCCTTGTTTGCATTTAGCAGATGGGAAAGCAGGTCTGTAAAAAGGTGAAGCGTGATCTAAGGCTACTCATGAAGCCAACATCAGATGAAAATGGGTATGGCTTTCCAGACATGATCTCTATCCTTATCAATATTGCTTTCCCTTTTAAGGAGTTAAAACCCCCCAATATTAGTGACACCTATGAATATTAAAATCAAAAGAAGAATACATTTTTATAAGATTCCTACTTCAAATCTAGCATGTCCAATGACAGGAGAGCTACAGTTTTTGTTACTGCATGGAACCAAGCAAGAAATAAAACTAAAATCATCCAAGTGCATTGTAATGAAAAGAATGTAAACCATTTGCAGATCTGCTTCTTCCCAATATGCCTGACTGTGAGAAAGAGAGTAGCTACAGGAAGAATCAAATTCAGTTCTCGACTATATGCAAGGTTAACAACTGATGACTTTTTTTTTTTTAACAAAGGATGCAGTAGTGGACATTGATCCAGCTTTTTATCCTGTCCAATGAATTATATGAGACTTTACCGCATTTGCTGTACACAAAATATTTTCCTGATACGTTACACAAAAATACATTTCTGCTTGCTGATGGTAAAAGGCTTCTCTGCCAAATGTACAGCTTCTCTCTGAAGCATTATTTAAACGGCTTTTACAGGAACAGTTTGGACAGGCAGTAGGATGTAGCAACATCTTACAAGGATTTAACGATAAGCCCTTTTTTTACATTAAGCTACATGAACATGTTTTTATGCACTATATATGGTAAAAATCTTTATTGTTTTAGACAGTCTAGACAGTTTCAGCAACCTGAATTGAGAAATATGACCACTGATTTGGAAGAAGTATACGTTTGCATTTTGCTAATATCCCTTCACTAGTCTGAAAATGCAGTAATTCTTGTGGAATACTCACAGGTTTACTTCTCTCAACATAGAGGAGAGCAATGCCATGAAATGTGACTCAATTAGGGATTTTACAGAGTTATTGCTTCTTATCAGTACCCAGCGTTGTTTACAAAGTATTCTCCATTCCTGGAGATCTTCAAGACATGGTCTGGCCTTGGAGAATCTGAATCAGCCCCTTTTTCTGTTTGTTTGTATAGCTACCCATCTAAATACAATTAGCCCAGTGCAATTATACCACTTGCTAGACTGGAAGCCAAATGACGCAAAAAGCAAGACTGGGTAAGAGTAGGAGAAGGGATGATGTTTACAACGTATGGAAAACAAATGAGCCAGTACTTCCAAGAGCCTCCTGCAGCGATGCAAATACTTCCACTAAAAGTAAACTCCTGTCGACATGAAGGGAGCTGAAGTTGGCCAAGAATGCTTTAAAAATCTCATTGGTGATGGAAAAATCACCAGGTGGCACTGTTACATATCATCATAAAAGTTTGCGCCAGTTCACAGTTTTCTGTTGGGTGGGGAAACCTTTGGGGAGGAAATGTTTGCTATGAGAACGGTCCTGTTTGCTGCTGGCCTGTGCTGTCCCAGACCGGAGCCGGCTCCTGCAGCAGAGCTGCTCCTGGCCAGAGGTGCTGGGAACGCTCTGTGCTGGTTTGGACCTCGCCTGGTCCAGGACAACTCATGGCATGTTCCAGCCATGCAGGTTGCCATTTTCCAGATGATCTGTTAAGTCATAAAACACGTCATGGCTTGCTAAAAGGATGAACCTATAAACCAGAAAGGAATATATTTTTCTGCGAGAAAAATTAAATTAGAAAAGCTGGACACAACAGGAAGCGTTGGGGGAAAAAAATGCATGGGAGAAGGGATGTGGTGACATTCAGGACACAGCAAGCCAGAAGTCATTCTCAGGATTAGAGACATTGTCAAAGCAGTGCACTAATAAGAATAGCAAAGGAACAGAAATGTGAAAATGGGTCAACCACAATTCATTGCAGCTCACATCTGATTCCTTTCCCCCACCTCACTTTGCAAACTACCTGGGAAGTTCTGCTGCACTTGTTCACTTACAAAATTAGAAACAAGGAATAAAAAATAATAATAATAATAATAAATAATAATAATAATAATAAAAAGAACCCCAAACCTTACAATGTTTTAAGTCTTTCCATGTTTTCAAGCTGCATTACTCCTGTATGGGTGGATAATGGTCTTTAAGACTTACTTAAAATTCCACTCTTTCCATCTACAGTAGTTCTTATAGAGAAAAAAAAAATCCCAGTCAATCAAGGTCATACAGTTAGAAAACTAGTTAATAGAGACAAGTGCTAAGTAAAATATGAAGTGTCCTTTTCTTAAATGAATTTGATACCAATCTGATTTTCTTACTGTCCTGTTCAGAGAGAGTTTTTATGCCACCTTCCATCCAGGTTGTTTCTGGGTTTTTTAAGAGAAATAGCAGGCCGCAAGCAAGTCAGTCCTTTTTGTCCAGAGGTCAGAGAGCTTTTCTGAAGATCTGGCATCCCAGAACATACCCCATTTGGTCTCATCTTTTTCCTTCTCCTAAACTCAGATGTTTGTGGACTTTGCAGGTTGTCAGGATGCAGCATATGTTTAACCAAAAATAGCTTCTCTGAACTTAACGGCGACACAAGCCATGGGCCATACCAATCACATTAGGTTGCTCCTTCCTAATGGGAAAACATCTCCCTCTCTAGCTGTCCAAATTAATTAATGTCTGAATGGTCTAAATGATGTCTGTAACAGAAGAACGAAGGTAGCTTGTTTACTCTGTGACACCATCTCAAATCCAGCGTGAGGTAAGGCTACGCATCGCAAAGAAAATGTCACCTCCCTCGCTCAGAATGAGATGGCTGTGATTGAACAGATTTCACCATTAACTAATTTCTCATGGTTAGAAAAAGGGTCCCAAATCCAAAAGAGAACATACCAAGGAATGACTGTAGCTCTGCATTATGAGAACGTATAATGCCTTGCATTATAATTACCTGAAAAAACACTGTATGGAGCTTATGACTCCTGAAAACCAAATAAGTGATATTTTTCTAAGTACTAATTTATAACACTGAAAAGTCATTTTAAAGTAAGTCAAGAGCTTCCTCAGTACATAGCCTTGGATCCATCATCTCCAGTAATAGTTAATGTTTACCTGCTATTTCCACGTTTGCCTTTTCCTCCTTTAGGTGCTTGAACTGCATGGTGGGTATCAGCACTTGATTAAAAGAGCTTTGCCAAGAATTGCAATTTAGGCACTTTGTGAAAGAATCATAATGTAGCCAATAACCTAGGTGTTACAGGCAGCAGAGTAGCCTGAGGTTCGCTCTTCTAATAGAGTTATGTTCTGTTTACTAGACAACCTTAATTTGCCATCTGAACTGAATTAATTCATTAGTTAAATCAGTGCTTAACACCATTTGTTACATTTAAGTAACATCACTGAAATTTAAATGAGAAGAATGTGTAAACAGTTAATAAGATGAGAAAATAAGAGTCCCATGAAAGAAAGGATATATACTTTGCTACCTGTTAAAGGGGAGGAAAAAACCCTCAGCCCTTTCTCAGCAGCTAATATCTCCATCCACGTTACATTTTTTCAGTTACGTTTGTGAGATCTGCCTTTACCTTACTCTTTCACCTTTCAAAGCATTCTTGAGGACCAGAATCTCAGCTACAAATAATAGAGCAAGAATCAAAATAAGAAAAGGAAATAAAGAAAAGGGAAGGGCAGAGGTTTTAATGTATATATTCCTAAATTGTGGGTGTAAAACAATGAATTAACACATCTGTGAAGGAATAATTTATTTCAAGAAAATTCTTTTCAGATTAATTTTAAATAAAATCTCATATGCCCATATCCCATATTTACTTAGCAAGTAATCACCGAATCCCTACATATTCATGCCAGTTATTACAGAAATTAGACAGAATGCATAGAGAAAATTTCTGAGATACGGTTAGGCTTTTCTTTTTCAATAAAATGCACCACAAAGGGAATAAAGAAATTCTTTACCCAAATTAATGGTGAATTATTTTGTCATGAGAATAGAAGTTTATATTCATTTAAATGAAAGCACATAAATTGTTCTTGACAAGAAAAACAAAGCTAGCCTTAGGCAGTATTTTCATTATAGAAAAAGGCACATGTCCATGAATATCTAGTATAATATTAACAAAAACTGTTCAATTAGCTATGCATGTGCCATTGTTATGAATATTTATTTGCATCGCAGCTAAGTAACATTGATACCTTTTTTTCAGCCTGTTTAGAGGTACAAAATGAAGTGAACATTACTGCTCTGCGAAGAGCAGTAAAACTTCTCCAGAGAGCTGGTCAGACGTAACACTTCTTATTAGGAGAACCTTCTTCACTACTACTTGTTTCATTTTTTTTCACGTTGGTAATCTACTCGAGGTATTATAATCCATTTTAAAGTAATTTTGATCCAATTGACAGCCTAATCTCATCTTTTCTGTAAAGAAAAGTTATTTATGTAAAGACAACCTAATACATGAGTTCATTTTTTCTGAAGTCAATTCACTTGAATTATGTTCTAATTATGTAGAGCTCCCTTTTTCATAAATGTTTAAAAAAATCATTTTCTGGTAACAAAATAGCGACCTTAAAGCAAAGCAAGCTTTACAGGTGTATGCATACAGAAATTATTATAATTATCCTTGACAGGCTTAAGAATCATTTAGAATGGTTATATTGATAGGAATATTTATGGTTACCAATTCAGTATTAAGTATCATGTGACTTATGTCTCCCATTACAAAGAAGTTTTTAACATTAAGCATTTGTAATGTTCTGCCTGTGAAAAACGGCAGACCAAAGGCCTACTTTGGCAAAAATATGTTCATGTGATTAAAAATGTTGTTCTAGATATGAATAAAGGTATTAGCTGCAGAACTTGCTCTAGGAGGAATTTCAAATAATGAATCATTAGAATATTACTCACGATTAGAAACTGAAAAGGCAAAATTAACTGAACAAATTTCTCCCATTTATGATTGCCAGAAAAGAAACCTTTAACAAAATGGTTAAGAAACGATTACACATGGCCTCCTGAAATTTTATTGAGTGTGGATCTCATTCTAGTTTCCATTCTCCCACCCCAAGAACGTTTTCCAAAATCCACTAAGGTTAGCAGGAATCATTTGACGTAGTGGATAAGCACTGATCACAGAAATATTCCAAGTCAATGATTCTCCACTAAACTATTTCTGAACGATTGGGGTAAGAATCAGTTCTGTAAACTATTTTAGAATTTGCCTCTGTTCTTCTCTAGGCCTTATAGATATTTATAGTATTTTCTTCTCAGCAGCACAATCCCAAGAACATATGTATGAAGCAGGTAATCTTTACAGTATGTTTTGAAAGGGAGAGAAACGGTGGCAAGTAAAATGTGGCATAAATATATGATACAACTGTAGTCCCATTAACAAACATAAAAGAATATTAATTATACTTTAAGGTGGCTTAAAGGAAAGCAAACAGGCAAATGTAAAATAAGGACAGCAATAGGTAAGCGTATGGAAGATGATTTTGCACTCACACAGATACTGTTGATTTCTAGACGGGTTCACTTGACTCCATTCCAGAGCAAGGCTTGAGTTGAGAGTAAGATACATTTTCTATAGGTGATCTTGCAAGCATATACAACCCACCCTCCTCGATAAAATATGACACTTTGCATAGTAACACACCGAGAAAGAAACAATAATAAAATTGTAATAAAGTATTCCTCTAAGGAAGACACTGTTTGATTCGAATGTGTCCAGAGTGAAGATACTGAAAAAAGAACATCTTGCAGCTGATGAGCTGGGTAGAAAAAAACCGATGGATTTAAGTGATGTGATCTGGATAGCCCTCAAAATTAAAATCTCGACAGATCACAGTTTTGGAGACCACTGCCAAGAAGGATGCATGTTCAAACTTTTGTCATCTGTTAGAACATGAGCTGCTTGTGTCTTCCGCTGCTCTCCCTTTGCATGTGTCACACCAGATGTGAGGCACTGCCATCACAAAAGTGATAGGAGTTGTTATTGTAAATGGTATACGTTATGTGTTGGTGATGAAATAGGAAAAGACAAGCACCAGAGTAATTTTGCTGGTAATTTCTTTTGATGAGATACTTGCAACTATAAAAGCAAGAAAAAGATGAGATAATAAATGAAGGGGTTCTGGGAGAGTTAAAAGAAAGAGACTTCTGGTTAAACTAGACCTTTTTCTGCTTAATTCTGAATGCTACGTCTACCCAGCCAAATGATGGTGTGGTAGCAAAGCAGTAACGATAGCTGTGAAGATGTGGCAGCACAGACCCGAGCATGAACCATACAAGCCCTCTGGGGACCTGGCACAGTACTGCAGTTCCTGGCCCAAAAAGGATCTGTGCCCGCTGCGTTTTTGCTGTTACCTGTACCAACTAAATTAAAGATAGCGTGTATATGCCCGATCGTATTATAATCACGCAATCATTTGGCTGCGTAGGCACAGCAATCGGTTAGGTGTTTAGCACTTAGATGATGCACATCACACAATAAGATCAACAGGTATATTCAAGTGACCAAAACCAGATCCAGGATATGAAGTTCAAAACAGAGTGGAGCTGAAGCTCCGATGTGGGCCCAGCAAGGGAGCGGGGCCAGCAGGGCTAGGCAAGCACCAGCCTGCGGCACTGTTCTTCGGAGGACCGTGGCCCTTGGGGACAGAGGGACAGGTAGCAACGAAGGAGCATTTAGTCTGAATCAGCAACAAGAGTTTTTCGTATAAGGTTACAAAACTTGCCATTTGTTAAGAAGCAGCCTGTAAAAGGGTGTTTATTTAGTGTGGGAAAGGTTTAAGACCCAATAATAAAAAAAAAAAAAAAAAAAAGAAGGAGCTGAGCAGGCAAACCTCAAGCTTAACCTCAGCCCTCTGCAGCTTGCAGCTCGGGATCTCTGGAGTCACTTCATTTTTAGTCATCTTGTCACTGCAGAACAGCAACTGTGTTACCCCATGAAGGGAAGAGGAGGAAAGGAAAGTTGGAGGAGCTTTTTGTTGAGCAGGCAAACCTCAAGCTTAACCTCAGCCCTCTGCAGCTTGCAGCTCGGGGGATCTCTGAAGTCACTTCATTTTTAGTCATCTTGTCACTGCAGAACAGCAACTGTGTTACCCCATGAAGGGAAGAGGAGGAAAGGAAAGTTGGAGGAGCTTTTTGTTTATATTTTTGTTTCTCAAACTGTAAAATTCCATTGTAAGTCTAGTTTTACAACCCCTGAGATGGAAAGGCAAGTTCTTGGTTTGTTTGTAGTCTGCTCACAGACCCATTCCCTGAGAGATAATCAGCTGTAAAATCCAGACCCAGCCACTTGCTTTTCCCCACTTGCCTACCAGAACTGCCTGGGAATTTGTGTCAAGAAGAAAACTATTTCTCAACACAATTAAGATAGTGTAGGAAGAGGTGATCCCACAGTTATTGAATTCAGTGGTATAGAAGCTTGCAGAGCCCACAGGTTTTATAGCCGAAATGTTATTTAAACATGTTGTAGCTAAAGGCTAAGAAGGTACCAGTCTTGTTTGAAGATGATGAAAATGAGCTTTCTTAATTTCGTAGTGTTGGTGGCTGAGAGGCCCTGCGAGTCACCGTAGAGATTTCTTGTCTTATTGAACACCCTGAACGTGGATGTCCACTAGATATAACATTGTGTCGAAAGCAGCCTGTGAATCCCGAAACTGAGTGTAAGAGGTGGCATGAAGCATGGCAGCACCCAGGTTGAAGGGCTTCAACTACAGCTTTCTGGAAGCCTTGAGTATCGCTCAGGATTTTCAAATGCAGCGCTCAACTGCGAGAAAGTACTACAGTAATGATTTGTGCAGTCAGCAGTGAAAAAACAGCTATACAGAAAGCTGGTAGCTGGGTAGAAAATTAAGAGACATTTATTATGCATGTTAAAATCAAACAGGACACAAGAGAAATCTAACACACCAATCTGGTTTTTGGTATTCAGCTCTCACACAGGGAACCTTTAATCTGATTGAACCTGTGTGGTAACTGTTTGTTTTTCCTGACTGGGAGTGCACATGTGTATATGATAGTATGATGGCAGCAGTCCAGGCTATTAAATGGAGCAACTACATTCAATAAGAAGTAAACAATGGCATTAAGCCTTCTATTGCTTTTGCTATTAGACTGAATCTAAAGTTTTCAAAAGAACATAAGTTGCCACTTAAACATTAAAAGACAATATAACTTTAACTTCTAAATACCGAAGCCCTTTTCTTTGGTAGCTTATGAGCCTAAGCCACTTTGAATTTTGGAAAAATCTCCTCTGCTGGATTTTTCCTTTCCCTTTGTGCCTTTCATTATAGTCCAATATGTTGAGAGACGAGGACTGGTTTGAACAACGATTTCTCTAGAAACCAGAACGCTGAAATACTTTCAGCATTTGATGCAAAAGAGGGAATTGCACTAGTAGCATCCACCACAAACAGCCTGTTCCTTTCCCTGTGCCTTTCATTATAGTCCAATATGTTGAGAGACGAGGACTGGTTTGAACAACGATTTCTCTAGAAACCAGAACGCTGAAATACTTTCAGCATTTGATGCAAAAGAGGGAATTGCACTAGTAGCATCCACCACAAACAGCCTGTTTTATCACAGGCCAGCAGCGTCCATCTCAGCTGCTGGCGTTATATTTTGTAGCAGACTTCTGAATGGCCTCAAGCCTGGTCATTCCACTTGGAAAACAAGAGACTTCCCAAACTCTGTGCAGTACTAAAATTATGGCATATATTTAGAAGCCGTACTCAAGTATAGCAAACGATACCTTATAGAACATATATGATTGCTAGGAGTTGTATAACCTTCACCTTAGGCTTAAACAGTTTCCACACTGCTCTGTCCCACCTTTTTTCCAAAGGAAAAGGGGAACAAGCAAATATTTGGACTACCACAATAGCATTAATAAACATGAGAATGCAACAGCTAGTGTTATTCTACAGAAATGAATGAATAAATAAATAGACTATAAGCACTTTATTCTTCTCACATAATTTCTTCTCAGTGACATTATTGAACAGACTGTTGAAAACAAACATCGTTAAATGAGAAAAGAAGAGCAGGAGCCTGTCTAATTCCCCACTGCAACATTTTCCAATGACGAATGCTCCCTAAATGGATTTAGCTTTTTGAAAAGAAGTCAGAGAGAAATTTGATGTGGCCCCCTGACCCCTGGTAAGCACATGTATCTTCACCTGTCACATAACACACTGGCACTTGCTTACTTTTCAGCAAAGACTATTGATTTTGCTTATTGGCTGCAGGCTAGTCCATAAAGAACAAATTACAAAGTCAGAGGTCTACAGTTAGCAATTGCTTGCATGATAACAGGGAACTCGGCACTATTCCCACAACGCAGTATTAACATTCTCACAAATGTGTGCAAACCTAAAACATACGCTTCTGCTGTGAAGTCCTCTGTATTTTCAATATTATACAGCAAGTGAAACACACGGTGCATCCCATACTCTCGCCAATGATCTACAACTACAGGGATTTTCCCCCCATACCTAATCTAAGCTTGTGGTTTAAACAATTTCTTTATAAAGAACAAAGAGAGAGGGAGAGAGGATTAAGCAATGGTTACGTTCTGCTACTAAAAAAGGAAAAACGTTTGACACAACCTACTGTTATTAAGAATGTTTTCACAATACAATTCCGCACAAGAAAAGCCAACATTGTGACTTTTGAGAAATGTATCCTTGTGCTACTTCTCAGGAGCCATAACGAAGTTTATCTTTGCCCCTCCCTTAATAGATGACCTTGGGGAAAAATAATTTGATTTTCTGTAACTTGCTTTCATCTTCTGCAAAATGGGATACAATACTGTCCTCCACTGCTGAAGCGCTGTTGAAACCCACTGCCAAGAAGTCCATGCAAAAGACAGTACAGCCCAGCTTTTACTGCTGAAATGGGACAGGCCTAAGAGAAGAACCCCTGGTGAGCATCAAAACTGGAAAGTTTGAGCTAGTTTCTGAAACCTCATTTTAATTTTTGGATCTCAAATCATGCTTGCACAATATCATAATTGCAGTTGTCTTTTAATACCCAGCCATACCAAATGCAAATATATACTGCTTATCTGGCATATATTTTTTAGCAAAATCATAGAGAACAACACAGAAGAGGCTGATTTTAACACCATTTCAAGCTCAAGAAATTTATAATAATTTCAAGTGGGAAATTATTAATAACAAAAGTGAGCTATTGTTTTAACTTACTTCCCTAGAAAGGGCAGGTTTCTTAAATTTTTAAAGATGTTTTCCATGGTAAAGAGTATTGATTCAGCAGGAGTGACACCCCAGCTTTCAGGAAAAATTTCCTTTTCTAGAATATTTGATTGAGAGAAGGAGACAGGAAATTTCAAAGGTGGGTTACAGCTGAGCATATTTGAAAATCCTAACTCAGTTCCCTGCTGAAATAAAAGAGTTCAAGAAGAAAGAGCAACAAAAAGCACTTTTGGAAACTCATAGTAAGTGTTGACTTAGTGTGTTTCTATAATAGACTGTTTTGCTTCGAGTTAACTGATCACCAATTAACTAGAACTAGTGAGTGTATTTGTAAATGGTAGTGCTGACACTTCCTAAATGTTTCTGTTTTGTCCTAGGACTTAACATGGTAAGAGCCTAGAAGGATAAGCTACACAAAAAGCGTGACAGGACAAAATAATCTTGTGGAGTAATTGGTAGGGCAAACTCAGATCAATGATTTCCCAAGACATGGGCCCTCCATTGGGAATGCACAGCCATCTGTGGGGGTCAAGTGACACTCAGAAACAGGCAGCAATAATGTCTCACCAGGCAGCAACGGTCACAACGTAAAGAAAGGCTCAGGGACAATCCTTGGGAGACTTGGTCCCAAGGTTTGTTGGACTTCAGAGGTGGTAGCAAATAATTTTGTATTGCTAAGAGACAGTTTGTGCTGTCTGGGGCAGACAAGGACTAGGTGTCAGTTTGAAAAGGCATGGGTACCCAAAACTTAACTGGTTGTCTTAATTTGAGCCTGCAATTCAAATCTCTCCTGACTCTCAGCCTTTACCTACATGGGAGACATGCACGTTACAACAGGAATCTCTAGAGCTACTCAGCCCTGCTCTACTGCTGCTGCCCTGGCACCTAGAAACCAGGCAGAGACATGCAGAAAACAGCAGACAAGCTCATCAACAGACAGACTCTGATGATCTGTAACACTGGAGTGGGAACGCTAATTCTCCTATTGTAAAAGTGTCACCATGAAAGCCAAAAAACATTGGAACATGTACTTGAACCATTTGCTTGTTTTGTAAGATACTCTGAACAAGCCTCAACCTTTTTTGCCTTTAAAAAGAAAAGCATGAAGTCTGCTTAGCCCTTTGTAATTACAAGTGCAAGCTCCCACCCTTCAGAGTAGATTCCAGGTGGGGGACCCTGTTAGCCCTGCTTGTCATCTGTGCTTCTGAAAGGAAGTATAATCTGACACTCCTGTGCCTAACATTTCCTCCAGCAGCTCATTTCAGATAGTTTACATTTTATATGGTTTAATGGTTATCTCCAAAGGGGAAATTTAACTTCACATCACACAGGAATCTCAGGTGCCCTTCTCTGGGTTCAACGGTGAAATCAGCCTAAAAGTTAGGTCTTGCTGTGCCTGAACACTTTTACTGTGCCTACTCTGTAGTGCTAATGGTGACCATGTTTCTTTAGAAATACAGGTTGTGAGCCTTCCCATAAGAAAATCCCGGGTGACAGACATGTCACAGTTTTGGATGCCTTCGTCAAGGTCTACAGCCAAAACAATTCAGTGTTGTTGTGAACCCAAGATGGTAAAAGTGGCTTAGGCTACAACTAACCATCCTGAACACCTAGAGGTAGAGGAGTCTTCATAAATCCACATATTGCAGAAGACGACCTTTCCATTACCAAAAGTTAGACTTCCCTTTCATTTACTTCTTCTCAGCTCACTCACTTTTCCCTTTGACACCACAATCCAGACTCAAACTTCAGTCAAATAGCGGGAAACCAATATGATACTGTGGATTGCATCTCTGTCTCTGTTCTACAATTCAAAAAACGTGAAGGAGCTGGTAATGGAGAAAGCAAGTCTCCCTACTGAAAGGTAATGCAGAAACCAAGTGAGGACATGCATGTAGCTTCATATGTGAAATTGTTATGGTATTGCCAGCTACAGAGAGTAGAGAAGCCCAGTGAGTTGCCCAAAACCTTTGATTTAAAAAGCTCTTGAGTTTTTCTGCTGCAGAGGGATTTTATGGCTTATGTCTTCAAGGGTAGGAAAAAGAGGGGAGAGGGAAAAAAAAGGGAGGAGAGGGGAGAGAAAAAAAAAAGAGAGGAGAGGAGAGGAGAAGAGGAGGGGAGGGGAGGGGAGGGGAAAAAAGAAAAGACTTACTTTACAAATATTGAAGTTGAGATTATTATTTTCTCAAATGAATACAGATTCTGGGGCTAAGACCTACATTATCAGCAGACGTGCAATGAAACAGCAACATGATGGCCTTCGATCTAGCAAAAGAAGGGGATATGCCTGAAGAGAGAGGAGACCACCTGACGTCTAAAGCCGCTGACCTCACTGGCAAGGCTTTATAAGAACTTCTAGCTGCAGCGAGGAGCTCATAGTACTCGGCAAGGAATGCTTGCAATTTGATTAAAGGAGAAGAGAATTACCATCGTGTAGCATGTGTTAGTCCTCATTATTTTCCCCTTTTTAACAAAGCTGAGAATGACTTATCCAGTTAAGTCTATAAGAGGTGTAAATTTACAGATATTTAGTAAATGATTTCTGTTCTTTTAAATTAATTTTCTTAACTCTAATACCTTTTGGTTTGGTTTAATGTTAGCATTTCATAGAAAAATTCTTGCTAATAGCCCTAAAGAAAGAAGAACACTGCAACCACAAAGGAGAAGTAATAAAAGGTGAAACATATCTGGAAATTAGACCTCCCTTCTAATCTTGTCCAAGGGAGCAAGACAAAACATCCTACTTTATTACAATTATCAGGCTCTCGTGAATGGACATAGAGGGAAAAGCTGAAGGATCTCCATGGATGACAGTTAACAAACCCATTGGCCACACGAGGCAACCCCAAGAATCTGGGCTTGAATCTGGGCTGAAAAGCAGATGATATCCATTCAGTTCAATGTCAACAAGCGCGTAATCACTTTTGCCACACAACGCTTTATCAGATTAACGTTTTCTAAGACAGAGGTGGGTTTCTCAACTCCTCCTCTTTCCAATTTGTGTAATCGGTACGAAAGAGAGAATTCCAAATTTGACTTTTTAAAAAATTATTACTATTTGGGAGGGTGGGGGAGGATTCTTGACTGCAAAGAAAAGCTGATACTATCATTCAAACACGGCATCTTCGTTTCACTAGTAAAACTGAACTATTTTACTGTCAAATGGCCAAATCCTGATGCCAGTAGTCAAGTTCATCTTGATTTCTTACGCACATGGTTTTCAAAATGAGTTGAACTTGCATTTTGCCATTTTACACTTGGTTAGCTCCAATATGGCAGAAAACAAGAAAAAGATAAAGGAAATCAAGCTCTCTGAACCAAGAGATGACTCATACATACATATATACAGTCCCTTGTACCGACTTCATTGGGTTAGGCCAAAACAGAATGCAAATCATACCCTCTATGCTAGCTGTCTTCTGCGGAGTTTTAGTTTTGGCCACTTCCAGTTACTGAGAACCTGTATCCAATAAGATCATGATTCAATGAATAAAATATTGAAATATTTAATACTTCTAATATTGTGGCATTCCCTTTTTCATTTCACACCAGTTTCCATAAATCAAAGAAGCAAAACTGATATAAGCAACAGGAAGACACATTGTCTTTTAATGGCCAGTCATAAAACTAGTAAGTCATCTAAAATACATAATTATTTAGAACATATGCTAAAGCTATCACTGACACACTAGAAAATCCTGGGTTTTATTTTCTGAACACTGTTCCTTTGATGATGCAAACCTTTTTATAAGCCATTTTTATGAATTAATACTGTTCTGAGTTGAACGCACGGAAGACAACTAACAGACACTTTTGGATTTGCAGTTAGGTTTGATAAGACAGCGTTGCACTAAAAATCAACTGTTCAGTTTAGCCATATTCTCTAAAAGAAACTTGGAAAAATACCTATGGTTACTATAAAATAAATAAAATCCCCTCCCCTAGCTGAGGCTAAGAAATTTTAAGTAGAATTTTTATGTGCAAGATATCTAACTGTATCCTAAAAGCTGTACCTTTAAGGACATTACTAGGAGTTATGAACAGTTATTGAGCCAATTTTTGTTTAAGGTAAAAGAAAGCATTTCAAATTTATTTCAAACAGTACAAGTCAGTGCTACTGTTTAAAATTCACCAAAGAACACTTCAGAAAGACTGCTTATCAATTCAAGCCACACGTTTTAAGTGAACTCTTACTAAATTCTCTATGTACAGATCAGGAATACATGTACTCTGAATAAAGAGAACTTCATCTGACAAATTAAAGAAAGAGAGTGAGCGAGAGGGAAAGTACAGGGTGTGCAGCAGAGTCCAAACGTGGAGATCTACTGCGTCTCGTAAAGCCTGACAGTGGAGTATGTCAGACAGGGAAAGCCTCGGGTACCACGGCCAAGTTTTGCTTGTTCCCATGATGTGATTTAGTGCCTCAGAACCACGCAGCTTTGCAGCACGTGGACTTCTCACGGTGTTGAGTGAAGGGAACAGATTTGTCATCGCTCGCTGCCAGGAGCAGTCCCGAGCAGGGACATTTTCAGTCTTCGACAATGACTGCTGTTACTAATTCTACTGTGAAACACGCAGAGCATCTGCATGGGGACTTCAGTAAAGTGCTGCCAAAACAGCACTTGCTTTATGCTGTTGGTCCTGGTGTCTGGTTAAGGCGGCGATGAGACAGATCATATGACTTAAGGCATTGCAAGACCTCATCACTTTTCATGGGAGAACGGAAAAGTGCTGATCCCGAGGCTTTTATGCTGAGGGAAAGCAGATAAAAATCTGCAGGTGTAACTTAAAAAAATTGGTATGAGAAGCATAAAATAGTGTAAATAAGGCTAAATTTTTACAGAAAACAAATAAAGATTAAGCATGTGATGGCAATTAAATGAAAATAAGAATTTAGTGATGTAAGCATAGAAGAGTGCATTGTTAATCAAAGCGGACGGCACTTTGATTTCCAGAGTATCTGTTAGTTTCAAGCTAAAAACAATATTGATACAAACAAGCACAAAGATGTATGGACATAACTTATTTTTTTTTCTTTTTCCAGTGAAAAGGAACTAGTGATAATTGACTGTAACTCTGCCTGGCTCCATCTCTAGAGACACATAATCATTCTGGATATATGAAAATAGATTGCTCATTCTAACCCACTATTGTTTCATACTCTTTGGGGCCCACTTCTCAGCTGGTGATAATCAATGGTATTAGTCATTGAAATACAGGGAGCTGATTTACTCTATCAAGGGTTCTGGCCTTGAGCAATACTCATATTACCCATTTAATTCTTTTCCTAGCAGCAGAAAACTTAACAATGCTTGAACAAGAAGTTGTCTTCTCATCCAGCGTGCCAGGGAAAGCTCAGAAATACTATCCATATGCTGCTAAATCATACCGAGAGCAGCCACTAGAAGCTGTGCAGTTAAGGTTATGACCTTAGGTCCCTTAGACACTTGAGTTTTCACTTTGCAAGCTCTTCAAAAGTTCTGTGGAGCTGACGAGAAACTGCTATTTTAAAGCGAAGGCAAGAACAGTTTGTTTTTGTGGATATCCTCAACCATTACCAAGATACTCAGCTTTTTCCGTGCCTGTATTTTCTTGGCCTGAATGACAATGCCTGCCATTAAAAGTCTCATAAAACTACGTGAAGTTTACCTGGGCTTCTGTAATTTGGGCAGAGAAACAACTCAAACACAGAGAGAATAGTATCTTTTTTCCCCAGTGTCAATTGGCCTCATCTTACTTGAATTATCTGTTTGAAAAAAACAGAAATTGGCTGCATTTAAGTGTTAAATAGCATTTTAATTCCAATTCCAAGCGTCTAAAGGGAGCATGAATTTGGTATGAATCCATTATTCAGTCACAATATTATTAGCAGGGGAGGAGCAGGGTTTATTGCTGTTGTCAGCATGATTATACAGCTCTCTCATTTGCCTTACCTCAGAGAACACACACAGCACGGTCCTGATCAGGTTTGTCATCTTCTCAATGCCTTGGCCATGATGACAGTCAAAATGAATGAACAGATCGGCACTTTGAAGTGCTCATTGATATCTTGAGGTCAGATGTTTCTTGCTTGTAATCTGGACCATTTCCAGACACATGGGAAGCAGCAAGAGCAACGGTAGCACAAGTGTCTCTGCCAGTCTTCCTCAACTCTACCCTGCTGAATGTCCTGTCTGGTTAACACGTACCAGAAGTCAACGCATAAGATTGCTAGCTTTTTTTTTTTTCAGGTAATGAAGAGCTATTACATCAAAGCAGTTTGGGGGCATTGCTTAAACTGCCTTGCTGAATCTGAACTAGCTATCAAGTTATTCCTCCCACACAGAGCAGAACAGCTTGGTCCTGCTGTTTAGGGGTCCTTGCCAGCTGCAGAGACAGGAAAGGATTTTTTTCTCTTTACTTTTACTTGTTCTATTTTCTCCTGATCTTTAACTCTGCAAGTGTGATAACGTTTGCAGCTCAGAGAAAATGTAATTCGAGAGAACACCCAAACAAAAGGAACAAAGCTTAAAAAAAAAGAAAAAAAAAATCGATATGTATTAGCAAGGCATGCAGATATGCAGAGTTCT
>NW_008795039.1:602888-634376 GCF_000699145.1 Aptenodytes forsteri
AAAAAAAAAATCGATATGTATTAGCAAGGCATGCAGAAGATATGCAGTTCTGTCAATATGAATATTCAAGAAGAACAAATTCTGAAATCCTTGATCTGTTTCAATATATATTTTTCCTAATTGCTTTTATTCATGCAAGCATATCCCAAAATGGAGGAATAACATGCAGAAGAGCTGCAATTCCAAAGATGTCGCAGTTCTTGTTTGGAGTAACTCATGTTGTTAAGAAGTCAATGAGAAACTGTCCAAGGAAAAACCTGGGGAATGTGCTGTGCTGAGATTAAAATAGTTTATAAAATAACAACAGCTCTAGGACATATGAATTTAGCTGAAGGTTTTGGGTTTTCCCCCCATGCAGATATGCAGAGTTCTTGTCAATATGAATATTCAAGAAGAACAAATTCTGAAATCCTTGATCTGTTTCAATATTTATTTTTCCTAATTGCTGTTTTTATTCATGCAAGCATATCCCAAAATGGAAGAATAACATGCAGAAGAGCTGCAATTCCAAAGATGTCGCAGTTCTTGTTTGGAGTAACTCATGTTGTTAAGAAGTCAATGAGAAACTGTCCAAGGAAAAACCTGGGGAATGTGCTGTGCTGAGATTAAAATAGTTTATAAAATAACAACAGCTCTAGGACATATGAATTTAGCTGAAGGTTTTGGGTTTTCCCCCCTTAAAAATAATTACGCTTGAGCAAACCCTTTTCAACTTTAGAGTTGGCAGTTAAAATTTTCTGATATGCATTTTTATTCCCCCCCCGGCCCCCGTCACAGGCTCTGCAGACCAATACATAAAACTGTCTTAAGCAGCCAGAGAAAGCAATGGCTGGCACACTTTGGACCTGACCCTGGGAACCAGTGCTGGTGCAGCAAGAAGCCGAAAGGCAGTGTCATGCCTCAAGAGAAGAGAGGTGCGCCACCAGTAAGTAAACACACCCAAAGAATGTTACTAATCAGCAAAGATTTTGTGCTATTTCCACAATGAAACTCCACTGCTGTGAAGAACTTTTCCTCCTGAGTGCCTAGGGCTAGAATAGGTAAATTATAAATCAACTTTCAGAGAAGCATTGTCTTATGCAGACTGTGTGGGCTGTTCTTGCCATTGGTTTTCAGAGACCTCAAGTCCCTGGACGGAAGTCAACTTCTGTGAGGTGGATGCGCCTTTCAGCTTTTAGACAACAGTAAACTGGCTCAATTCAGCAACTCGGGTAACTGAGAATCTACAACCAACCATCACATAACATATAACACTGCTTGGCTTCCTAGCATATTCTAACCCATACTGCTGTCAATGCTCTACTCAAATCGTCCATGAAAAAAGGTTAGATTTAAATGTCCAGTTAAAGATTTAAGTTGACACTGCAAAGACAGATTTCAAAACTCTTACAAACACTGTGAACCAGAGTATTGCTACCTACTACGTGATTACTCCCATTTACTTGATTAGTCCATTTACTTCTGAGTCACAGGGACTGTTTTTTAATGTGTTTACAATAAAATGCAAAAGTCTAACCAAAGCAGCTGTCCAAATTAATCTAACACGAAGGCAGTCTTCAGGTCAATCAGACAAAAAGAAAACATAGCTCTTCTGTACATATTTTTTTGCTTCGCAGACAAAAACCTGACTAAATATCCAGAAGGGCAACATATACCGAGGAAAGGTATTACACAGCCAAATGTAACCCACCATCAGTGCCTTGTCCTACGGTGTAGGGCTTACGGCACCTTAACTGAAAAATTTCTAGGTAATTTGAACTCTTGAGGCAAAACACAAAAGACAGGTAATTTCAGAGATATACAGGATCCAATCCAAAAAGAGCTTTGTACATCAAAAACAGCACTTTGAGATGAACCCGTAAATAAAATGCAAGTCTGAAGCAGGTCAAGATACCATTAAGAAAGCAGGAAGTCACTAACCCATTCCAGGGGGGTCAGGGATGCCTCCAAATGAACCACAGTAATAGGTTCAAAATGTGGCAGGTGTGGGTTGCGATTTTCCGCAGACAAAAACCTGACTAAATATCCAGAAGGGCAACATATACCGAGGAAAGGTATTACACAGCCAAATGTAACCCACCATCAGTGCCTTGTCCTACGGTGTAGGGCTTACGGCACCTTAACTGAAAAATTTCTAGGTAATTTGAACTCTTGAGGCAAAACACAAAAGACAGGTAATTTCAGAGATATACAGGATCCAATCCAAAAAGAGCTTTGTACATCAAAAACAGCACTTTGAGATGAACCCGTAAATAAAATGCAAGTCTGAAGCAGGTCAAGATACCATTAAGAAAGCAGGAAGTCTCACTAACCCTCCAGGGGGGTCAGGGATGCCTCCAAATGAACCACAGTAATAGGTTCAAAATGTGGCAGGGGGGGGTTGGAATTTTTACATTCACTAATTGCATTACAAAAATGAAAGAAATTACAACTTCCTGCCCCTTCCCTAATGATGGGTGACTTATAGGTACCAGGACAGAAGTGTGACTGTAAAGATACGTGATGCCAAACTAATATTTTGTACAGGCATATTGCAGAGTTGAATTATCAACAATACTCATCTCCATGCAGCCTAGCTGCATCCTACTCTGTGCTGGCCTTGTTAGAACCCTGTAATGAAAGAAATTACAACTTCCTGCCCCTTCCCTAATGATGGGTGACTTATAGGTACCAGGACAGAAGTGTGACTGTAAAGATACGTGATGCCAAACTAATATTTTGTACAGGCATATTGCAGAGTTGAATTATCAACAATACTCATCTCCATGCAGCCTAGCTGCATCCTACTCTGTGCTGGCCTTGTTAGAACCCTGTTTCAACCCCATTTCTAAACCCCTTTTCTGGAGCAGGACAAGTCAGGATCTTCCTGAGAGACCACCTTGTCCATCCCCTCATCCCAAAACAGAAGCAACTATTGCTGATAGATGCATGTCTAAAATCTTGGTAACAGCATTCAACGATGGAGACACCACAGCCTATCCCACTGCCCAACTATCTTTGCCATGAGGTAGCTTTTCTTAAATCTTATTGCAGTTTAACCACTGCATCTCACCTGTTGTACACCTGAAAAAAACCCAAACAATTTCCAGACTCAACCATCTGCTGCGGGCTTTCAAAGATTTGAAGAGTCCTACCATGCCCTGCCCTTGCGCCTCCATTTCTCATTTTCTTTGCTGCACTAAACCACCCAGCCCTTTCACTCTTCTCATTTAGGCCGTATTTTTTTTTAATCCTTTTGCCAGTCTTACTGTTCTCCTTTGGACTGTCTCCAGGTGGTCTCAGAGGGAGAGAACGAGGCAGAGGAAGGCCAAGGGAGGGAAAAAGTGGGCACAGCTTGGGCTCACACCTCTGCATGCTGACAGAAGGACCTAGCAGGGCACAATAGGAACAGCGCGATTCGTGGGAGATGAGAAGGTTTCTACCTCTAGAGCGAAGGAAGAGCAGAGGAGGAAACAGATGTCTGAGGTATAATCCAACTTCTTGTCTGCTCACATGCACTGGCCATCCCAGGGTCATGACTAAGAGTAGTCTGTCAGGTTGCAAATTCATCTTATGTAGCCAAAGAATAGAGAAACATCTTTAATAGCTGTCTAAAGAGGCTAATAACCAGTTATCTACCTTAGCACGGAAGTATGTCAATTTTTATACCTGCGGGGAGTCGGGGGACATTGCAAGATGGCCTTTGTTTTGTTTGCATGCGTCTGGTTTGGAAGACACATGAATTCTGGGCAGCTGGAAGTGTGGGGTATCTTCATGGAGGAATAAGAAATCAAACAAAACCCCCTTTGAAACTCCAGTTCAGTCTAGAAGATATCACAACCTTTGCATAAAGTGTAAGAGCCCATATTCTATCTAATCTACAGACGAATCAGTGGCTCAGCAGGTTGCTGCCATTTACTTATTTTACCTGTATTACGTGGGTTTATAGACAGGTTAGATTGTCACAGCTGCTAGTTTGATGGACCCTTGACTGATTAGTCTCAATAGGAGACTTTTCTGCACATATAACTCCCCCCCTAACGCACATGCACTTTTTTCTTTTAAACAGTGTTCCTAGTGACATTTGAATGTCTACTTTTTCAAAGCTTGTCTCAGTCTTTTTCCACTGAAAGAAAAATCTTCTTGACCATAGGAAGAACTTGTACCAGAGGAAAGTTTCTCATCTTTCCATAAAAAGATATTTTCTGCTGTGACTTTATTTTTTCCACTAACATGTAAATAAAGTTCTTTTGTTAAAATAATTCCTAGCATTTACAGAACTTAAAAAAAAAAAGTAATTGAGATTTCTTGATATGATCACATTTATCTGAATGCATGCCTTTTTCTCCCTTTTTCCCTGTAACATGAAGGTTTTTTGCTCTCTCAGAATCTTTATTTTGAGCAGTTTTTCAACTTGTATTTTTTTCTGTTTTACACTGTTCCCACTCAAGCATACAAATACCAAGCAAAACAAAACAGAATAATTATTCACAAATGGGTAGCAAAATATTCCAGGATCTGATTCCCAATTTGCGTGGAATTAGATGCAGTTGCTGAAGAGGCGGTTGTGTTCAGAAAGCTCTTTCAGACACCACATTTAAGCCTGACAGAGATCGTGAATCAGAGCCCTCAGCTGCTGCAGTTCACAGCCAGGGATATTCGTGTAAACTGAAATCAATAATGATTTAAACCAAGGTACCAGGCCCTCAGCTCTGGGCATGCCACCCAGTCGGCTGCCACGACAGAGGAGGGATGAATCACTGGGACAGGAACATCTGACCCCACCTCTCCATGAATCATCAGACCTCTTGAGCCTGCACCCTTGGACATCTGCCTCTTCCTGAGCTGCTCCAATGTAAACATTGTAAAATTAAACCTGAAAGGACCTGCAACATACCTAAATCATGGTTCTACATCTTTTAAAAAACAAAAAACGAAAAAACCCAACAGATTTCAACACATGAAATAGTACTTTTATTCTAAAGAGACTGCTGTTGTGTACATGACATTTCCAATAGTTTGTGACTGTTCATAGAAGATTAGGAAGTGTGACCCAAAGTTCTGAAAACATTACCCAGGAAGAACATTATATTACAAATTCATGTGTTCGACCGATTTTGATGTTTGAGAAATTGATTTAAACAGTTTTAAATAGGGTAACTTCTAATAAAATGCCTTTTAATGCTTTAATTACTACAAATACAAAATTTAGTAACAAACCAAGGATTGTTAGCAGGGTGGAAAACTTGGTGCATTTATACTTGAGATGCGTTACCATCCTTTTCCACGTTGGAACAATACTTTACACACAAATATGTGTAAAATCTACTGCGGTCTGCTGAACTTGTAATTTTTAGCAATTACATTTCTCATTTTGTAGTTGTGAAGACAGTTTAAAGAGCATGTGATTGTTTTAGGAACTTCTTTCTCAAAGTTGTAGACCCTTGCCCCAATGCGAATGTCAAGAAACATATGATTTGGTGGAAGCAACCATCTGAAACAGCCCCTGACCTAAAAAAATCTGGAGTTTGAGATAAGGAGAGAGGTCTTACCTTCTTTCTACAGCTTTGGAAGATAAAATTCAGAATCTTAGATAAAAGGTCAAATTAATCTTTTACTCATATACCTGTCAAAACCATAATTCAGTATCAACAAAGTCAGATTCAACTTTTCTATGAAGTCTTATTACACATAAGTGGATGTTATTTTCAACACAAATATTTTTGCACAATCCAAAGAACATTGTAACTATTGCAGACCTGATTCTGCGGTCACACGGAGGCAATTAATCATTTTTTTCCACTGGACTTGTTAGAATTACAGTGAGACAAATGGGCTCATCAGAATTACAGCCCCTTAGCTGCAATAAATAAAAGATATATTCAGATCTGCGAGCACTTCCCTATTACTTAATCTTTCATTTTCATTTCCCCCCAAAACTTTACCCAAATAGAAACTAAAGCACTGTGGCTGAAACTGAGAGGTTCATGAGTCCATAAAATGCACAAGACTAATGTTCTCTACGTGACGGCAAATTACACTTCTTTGTGTGCATTACAATACTTTTACAAGAGTTGCTATGTAAAAAGAAAATACTGATGATCATTTAACACAGTAAGAATTCACTTAAATGAACTGCCAGAAGAACAGAACTCTTAAAATAATTGATTTTTTCCCCACATCAGATGAAAAATGCATAACACTGTACAATGAAGTCCGTTTGAGCAAAAGTCATTTTCTGTCCATTAAAAGAAACATAAAATACATTGGGGTACTTAATTAAAAGTCTTAGAAGAACTGATTTGCACACCATAAATTTACAAAACACACACAAATTTAAGTAAAATACCTTAATTAATGCTTTTGCCAAATCTATGGGGTCTCCCAAATATTTTGTAAGTGTAGCAAATTTCCATCCACTACACTTAGAACAATACCTCCGTCTCTAAAAAATAAATTCATAACAGTTGCTGCCTCAGTGTTTCTGCCGGCGTGCTGATGCCTTACATTTGCTGAATGTATGGAGTGATTCGAAAATGACAGCTCTCATGACAGGCAATACCACCAGACAGCCTTTGAAAAAAATCTATACTGACCTCACCTCCATCCAACACCTATTGACAGTTGTCACTCAAACTGTGATATCACATAAACACTTTCCGATCTGCGGCTTAAGTTTCCATAGTAGGGAAAAATCCTGTTAACTTCTGACCCACCTCTCAGACATCCTTTCTGTTGTATTCATGTTTGCAAACCGCTGACAGGTTTTTTGAGGCAGAGCATGTACGGCCTGTGCAACACCCACACTTCCTGCCCTCTAAGTTTCTCTTCTTAAACCCTAGTCAGAAACTTGTTGCTAATCGAACGTAAAGAAATTTGCATCTGAAAAAAGACACAGAGCAATCTAGAGAAAAACCTAGAATATTGTTTAAATGTCGTCTAGGAAAGACCCGCGGCATTTTTTCTGTGTGGTCTCTTCCACCTTCTGTTATAGGTGGATCGGTTTTCCCTGTTACCTGTGTCCTTTTATTTCAATACTGTGGATAGCTCCAAAATGCTGTGATGAAATAAGGATGACCCACAAAACCACATTGTGGATGTCACCCAGATTATAAAGAGAGATGAGGAAGCATAAAATTGTCTATGATTAGGAAACTTAGGACCTCCATATGAAGGCGGCAGGGAATGAAGCGTTCTCAGCGTTATGAAAAGAATGATTTATAGCTGCAGCAGAGAAAAAAAAAGTCCAGATATCACAGCTGTTGGTATAACACTGTAATGAGAGGTTTTAGAAACATGGAGTGTGGATGCGTGTTTATAACCACATCTATCTGCCCCTATGCAAAACTTTTGGCCATTTATAACAAACTAAGGAAAGGCACGCTTCAATCTCTGTCAAACATTTAAAGGAAATAGCATCAGTTTCTCTCTCTCCAGCACTTCAGTAACAACTGCTTAAGGCTCAATATTTCAACAAATCTACTGATAACTCGGACAGGGTTATACTCAAAGACTATAATGCCTTAATCTAGCCTTTTCTGTATACCTTCTCAACCCTAAAAAAGTACATCTTACTTGAACTAAAAGAGATGGATCTCTTGGGCTACACACAAAGTATACCTCTGGATGAGTCATTTCTTTGCCTTTTGCTCCCCAACCCAAACTGTGGATATATTTCCTAGTTACATTTTGCACTCTGAGACTAAATACAAAATACAGGGGAACAACAAGGAACTTCGGCCAGGTTTTTGAAGTAAACAGAAACTTAGTTTTGTAACTGAACTTTTGTAATGCTTGTAATTCACAGGAACTGAGAAGTAAGATCTGGTCTTTGTGAAACTGCAGTAGATACGGATCTAGAATGAAAGGCTGTCCTATAAAATTAGACAGAGTTTGGAGATATGGATTTATTCTTAAGGATGTATTCCTTCCTGGATGTCAGGTGCCATTTGTCACACCCTGGATTTTGCTGTCCATCAGGATATAGGTGAAAAAAAAAAAAAAATTAAACTGCTTCATAGCTCAAGGAATTTAGTCAAGAGACATTTTTACACAATAGAGAAAGAAGTCACTATCCATTAACAAAGAATAAAAGAGCCAGGCAAATCTATATTAGTGTGCATATGTACAGTGGCAGGATGCACAACTCCACATTTCTTGAAGAAGCACTGTTGCAGGGTATGCTGCATCGCCACTAAAAATATCACATACTTTCGGCCTGCCTAGTTTGATGCAAGGATGCAGAAATGCTTTTTGATTGCAATGGGGCTAGAGAAAGACATAATAGCAACTTCTGAATCTTTATGTATGTTTAGTTCATTAATTCATTTACTTTGCTTTACTTTCAGGTTTGAAATTGCATCAAAGACCTAAAACAATCTCTTTCCAGGTCCTGAAATTGATACCACATGGCCAGACTGCTGTGTCCACACCGAGCCCAGTGGACTTCACCATGGCTCCAGGCAGAGTGTCATCAGTTTGCTTACACGCTGCTGACCATGAGCAGAGCTCAAGTTCACTGACATTATGGAGAGGTGGCATTAAATAAAACGCGCACAAGATTTTTTTTCCCTTTTTCTCCTAGAATAGCTTAGAAAGAGGGAGAACAGCTGCACGATGAGCCTGTCATAACATCCACTGACCCATCACTGAGGATCACACCTGACCCTGGGCCACCACCCGCTGCTGGCCCCAGACAGACACATTTCTTTCTTCTCCTTCCACCCAGAGGGCCTCCTACAGCTAGAAGTGAGAAATTGGTGCCAGTGCGCTGCTGCTTTAGTGCATGTATTCGTGCGCACTGGGGGACCAAGATCATCTGAACTCATTTCATCTGTGAACTTTTGCATCCATCGTGTCAGGCTGGTTTGCGCTCACCTAAATTCAGCTGGTCTGAGATGCAAGTACTTGTGTGACTGGAAACACCAAGCCATGGAAGTGTAATGGCCCTTAAAGTTTAACAAGAAAAATAAGCTTGGCATTTATCTATTTTAAGGATACTCTGGAGCTCTGTGCTAGTTGATTAGTACAACCTTCCTGAAATGTTGACGCTGAGCCATTAAAAAATAAAATGTATAGCTGTAATGACAAACCTGCTTCATATGCTGTCTGTTGGCCCAACAGTAGCACCTCTGGATTCTCTGGGGTGATGGTTACTATCACACGGCACCTCCTGAAAGCGTCCAGAGAAAGCAGGGATAGAACCGAGGTTGTCTAGTGCTGTTTGATGTGAAGGAGGCACTCTTGCCAGTGTGTGCATATTGTCTTTCTGACACAGAATTATGTTTTTCTCACTCATTTATTGAGTCATGAACTACAGGCAGTAATGTACTGATGCTGAAAAGATAATTTCTAATTTCCTTTATACATACACACACTTTTCTTATTTTATATATATAAAAAATAAGAAAAACACACACATATAAATATATATATAAAACCCATATAAAATATGGGACTTTTTCTAGGAGAGTCACCACGTTCTGAGTGATTAATTACAAGAAAGTAGAAGCCAACTGAAAAGAGACGTAAAACATATCCTATTCCTATTTTCCCTTCCCACCCAGTCTGGTGCTGTTAATTTAACTTTCTTAATTTAGTGATGACTACAGATGCAAATCTGACAGTGTATAAAAAAATCAGAATTAGGATTAAGTAATGGTTGGGTTGGTACCAACATCAAATGGTGCCTTTAGCATCACATCTGATTTGCGATCTGAGAGGACTACCTCTGCTGGGAGAGGCATGCACGGTCGTCTTTGAAAGTAGGATGAAGATTCTCACTATCAGGGAATTTACCTGCTAAACGTAAATTAAGAGCTGAAGTAGCTCCTTCCTCCGTATTGCAGGAGCCAGACATGAAATTAGGAGGATGTGGTGACGTTAGGCCAGGTGCTGTATGACTCCACAAACCTCTTACTCAGTTTTATAAAGCAGGGACACGCTTTGTGGGAATTGAAGGTCTTGGTGTGTCCAGTAGAAAGAGAGCAGGGATGTAAATAAGTAATGTTTCCTAACACGTCATTGTTAGTAGACACCAGGGAGACAAGAGTTACTTAAGCTAGAGGACAGTGTTCATGTATTAAAAAATGGGTGTTGGGCCAAAAATAAATTTAGTCTGGAAACTGGAACTAAGTTTCTGAGACTCAGAGATCTAGGAGTCCTGAGCTGTCTTCCAGTAACAGGGCAAACAACCCAATTTTCTTTCCACCTCAGAGTGGGGCTTTATTATATTTTTAAACAGAACAATATGAAATAAGTGCCTGCAATAGTACAGGCATTGCTTCAAAAGCCAAGAGCTTTCTTCTAGCCCTATATCCCTATAAAGGGAGACGAAGAAAGAGTGTAAAATAGTGCACGGGTATGACTTACCACAAGGAAACATGATTCTTGTTAAATGGCTTGACAAGAATATTGTGGCTGGGGAGACAGAAGGGCAGCAAGGGGAAGGGTTGTTGAGGGTCACATTGCTTTGTAGTCCAGGGCATGTGGTGGCCTCAAGCTTTATGAACACTTACTACCATGGGGTCTATTATCTGCCAGGCACCACTGAAGCCTGAATTATTGTATTTCAATAAAAATTGCGGCTTTGGTACTTAACCCAATAACTAGATTGTTGCATTCCCTTCCCACATTGAATTGGCATCAGCAAAGAAATGGAAAGCAAGATAGCTACCCCCATCCTTCCCCCTCAGTAGAGACACATACATGGCAGCTCTGTGCTCAGACAGGCCAGCGACAGACTAAGTTCAATTGGCAATGGACGCTGCCTAAGAATGCACGGCCACAAACCACAGAAATCTCCATGCTAGATGCAAAGTCTAAATGCAGCCTGATTGTAGTTTTAGTGGAGACATAATATCAGGGGGAAGGGAGAGAGCAGTTAATGAACACCCAGAAGTAAAAAAAAAAAAATTCTCTATAAACTAACAATGTGTTGTAAAAACCTAGGAAAAAGGGAAAAAAAACCCCAAACCGTGCTGCTTACAAATGCCTCTATGAATGTAAACTCATTACTCATTTATATATGAAGTGAAAAATATTAAGATAAATGATGCTATTTACTGGCATGATGCACCTAACATCAAAACAGATGTGTATTTTTAGTGTTGGGTGCATTAAACACATTATCCAACTTTCAGAACACAATAAGTGATTTATGTTAGAGGTTGAATATGCCCAAGCAGCAACTAAAAACGTAATAGAAAAAAAAAAATCAGAGCAGATTGGTGCAGCTATGGGACAAAGTCAGTAAGAAAGCTCAGAATTAACCAGAAAACTGGAAGCCAAAGCTTAAATAAATCCTTGCTTTTGGATATCTTACACAAAATCAATTTTTGTTTGTAATTGTTAGCAATGTTTTCCAGGATTTAATCTGTGGTCCTGCTACTCAGAGACACAAACATCTTTGCCAACCAAGAAAAAATTGTTTACAGTGTTCGTACTTTGTCAGAGGGTCCAGCACAAGAGTATATTTTCTGAATGATGCATCAGCCAAGATTTTTGGAACTGAGGAGAGCGTTTTCCAACCTTAGATTTTCCATATTAAAACCAAAGCAAAATAACCATCCCCTCACAATGTGTCCCAAAGGGGACATGCGTTTCTCCCACGACCAGGGGAGCAAAGAAGACAGGCTTTTTAAAAAGGCTTCCTCAAATTTGACTACAAGATAAAGACGAAAAAATATCCAGCCATTCTACCTACCTTAATAACCTTGTCAAAATGAAGGCTTGTCACAACTTAATTAAGATGGCCTAGGCACAAAGGGTTATCTTTGGTGTGATGGCTCACTCTGAAGAGACTGGAAAAGTGCTTCAATTAGAAACATTACGTGCTTGCAGCGGGGCAGCTCCACCCTGGATGTCTCAATTTGATCAGAAGGGCTTTCCTTGCTCGTTAAACAGCACAAACTTACATTTAATGGGCAGCACCTGATCAGGGTAAAAAAAAAAGCAGATTGAAGTTTTCATACTTTTATCTCCCAATCAGTGTTGAAGAACCTCAAGTGACTTCTCATTGGCACAACCCTAATTTAGAGCCACCTGACAGCCAGACCAGTTAGCTGGTACACACACCATATGCTAAAAGTATAGGTGGCCAGGGACTGTGTTTAATGTATAGGCAGAGAGTAACCTTAAGGGTGAGCTCCCTCCCCCTGTGAGGAGCGGCCTGGGAGCAGAGCTGTGGGTCTGCTGAGCTCTGCTGCAGGGTGATGCTGGTTGTTATGGGGATGATGGCTGCAGGGTGGGAGGTCTCCATGCCTGCCTTCTGAGAACTGGGTAGGGAAAGGAATTAGCTTGGAAAGGGCTTAGCCACTGTTTGTATACTCTGTTAAGGGCATTAAGATAAAAAGTGAGGGGTTTTAAAACAAAGTAGGGGACTCTGGTATACTGTGGGGATTTAGGGAAAGCTCATCGTGGCATATAGTAATAGCACCATCATCTTCGACACGCAAGAGTTGTCCTGAGTTTACAAACTCTGTGCTCAGTGGTATTAAAAATCTGGGTTTGTTTTTAAGATGCGAAGCAATAAGTCTGCCAATATTCAGGAAATAGTTCCAAGAACAATTTGCTTCATTAGCCACGGATCTGAGGCCCCCTCTGAGAACATATCATCACCTCAGGGGTAAGGAGAGGCAGACTGGGTGAAAACATAGGAATGCTCACCAGCTGGACCACCAAAACATGCAGCAGGTGGTCGGGAAGTAGCTTGCTGAAGGTGCAGCTGCTTGGCTCTGCCAAATGTGAAGAGCTGGTCCCAGGAAGGCATGCTGGAAAAATGCTTCTGCAGGAGGGCAGTGCTGTGTGAGGGAGAGCTTATAAGCACTAGCCAGTCCTAAGCAGTTAGGATAGGTCATTAGGCTCTTCCTGGAGCAGCTAAGGGGCTGTGTAGTAACCCAGGAGGGCACTGCCTACCAGGCACGTGTTCTCTGAGAAATGCCTCCTCTTCTTGCTTCAGGTGGGGAGTAAATAAATTACTCCAGCCCCATATGATGCAGTATACTTCCTACTAAGTATTCAATCACTTGCACCTGGTAGGAGGTAGGGTATGAGCTAGCTCCCCTCACGCTCTCCTTTTGTCTTGTTTGCAGGAGCGTGCCTGTGAGCGGAGCTGTGGCTTGTGCAGCACTGCCCGGTGCTCGAGGAGCGTTTCCCTTGCATGGCTGAAGGAGCTCTTAAAAAGTTGCAGGCTCTTTGTGGTGCGTTACATTTCTGCACTCTCTGGTCCCAGAGGCTGTAGGATACATGAGAATTTGGATAACCTCAAGATGCGAGTGACCTCTCTCTGGCCTGGCGCAGGTCCTGATACTCACAGGTATTTGTTTCCCACTGCTCCTTTGCAGCAGAAATTCCTCTTCTCCTCATGGTATGCCTAATGCTGAAGGCATGACAGGGAGCGCAAGTGAGCACACAAAGCTTTGCTGTCCCACAGAATAAGAAACAGGTTCAGTATTATTTGTTCCTCTGGGAATCATGGAAGTGGCTGTGAACCAGGAAGATTTGCTGCTCCTGAGGCTGCTCTTAGCTGAAAGAGAGCAGTGTCTCAGTCGCTGCTTTCATAAACCCGCTGACCAACGTAGGATCTGGAATTAGAGGTGGACTGGTGAAACACTGGTCAATAAGGTTGAGCACAAGCTTTGTACAACTCGGAAAAAGAGAGGTCTGATGGCTTCCTCATGAGCGTGTTTATGCATGCTCCTGACTGTCCCTTTCAGCTTAATTCTCGCACAAAAGTATGAGGGGAAAAACCAAAGCAAAATTATTTTAGCTACTCTCCCTTCAAATTTTCAAAGGTGATTTTATGAGTGTCCTTTCTAATTGTAAACACCTGGAGGGCAATCAGATGTGGAAGTGTCGGAGACCACATGAAATCTTTGGTAGTTACACAGGATCAAGGAAGCCTGAGATAAACTTACAGGAGACAAGACTAGCCAGAGACAAGACTGGCTAGCGTTATTCGTGGATGTGACTGCTCAGTGTCAGTTGAAGAGATGTAGAAGAACATATTCCATCTCTATGGCCAGCTTTTAATAGCTGCCATTCACTCTGCTGGGATCAGCAGAGAAGATGCATTGTTAAAACGTGTTAACATCCAGCTTAATCTTTCCTATCCTAAGATGTAGAAAAAACTTTTTTCTTGTAACAGTTAAACTCATTCTTTTCTCTTAAAGATCTGGCTGGGATTGTATTGCCATAGAGAGACCTTGGGGTAGGCAGTGGCATTCTTAGCCAGGTACTCTGAAATTCTGTTGATGGGAGGAAAAAAAAAACAGCAAACCCTTAAAATTAGTTGACAGCATTCAGACATCATTGCAAGAGGCCTCTTTAAGCAGGCCTTTGAAAACCTGTCTATTATTCCTTAATATTTGGGCCAGGCCTTGTAGAGCAGGTGAAGCCCTGAGGAATTCAGTTTCCACACAGGAAGATTTGTCAGACTTCTAAGTCAAATCCTTTACGTTGCCGAGCATGGTGAGCCAGGTCATGCAGAAATCTGTAACGGATGAGCTAGATGTAACATACGTTTTACAGAATTTTGTGTACAACTGGCTTTCGATTTGTTCTGTGTTAAGAAGTTTCATTCTCCTGTAATTTTACAACTGGCTTGAATAAATATTTTAATCATCTAATTCATTCTCCAGTCCTTCCCCATAGCATTCATGAACAAGTTTTCCTCATTTCAGATTTCACCTCCTATTTCACCCTCAGTCCTACAAACAAGTCTGTAGGCACTAGACTTTCAGGATGCATGATATATGTCAGTGAAGAGGATGAAACTACATACATATCTGCATAAATGTTGTAAGGATCACAAAATATTCACTAAAAACATAAAATGCAAAGGGCAAATCAGTTCTAGCCCTGAATTCTTAATTCTTTGAATGTCTTACTGCATTTGAAATGTTGATTATTGTAAACTTTTGTTACTCTTATTCAGAATATTTATTTCTATTAAAGTCTTTCTCTGAGTGTTACAGAAAAAAACCACAGCCCTATCCTTACCAACATTTAAACAGCCTTAGCTGGGTGTGCAAGTTCACACCTCGGTGAGGAATAGGGTGAAACATGGAAAATTTCCATCTTTGCAGCTGCTCCCAGCTGACATGGCAGTAAGGCAGATTGCTATGAGGACAGTGGTACATCTGCGTCCCTGTTTATGGCAGGAACCAGACTCTCTCCATAGTTCCAGCTTCCTTGTGCTGCTCATGTAGTGCGAAGGGATGCTAATAAGTCCACAGGTACCTCATAAAGAATTAATGTTTTGGAGGGAAAAAAAATCAACACCCACCTAAGCATGCCACACTTCAGTTCCCTTCATGTTGTTCCTTCTCTTATTCATATTACGTGATGAAGGGTAAATTTTGGGAATAGTGGCGCACTGCTACAACCATCCACTAATGGCCTGTTCCAAAATTACAGTTTAGCACAGCTTGGTAATTACTGTTATCTAGAGGAGGGAGTGAAATGCCTTTAAAACGGCTCTTAAAGCATATATTGAAGAGAGCCCTTGCGCAGGAAAAAAATTAACCCCAAAGCTTTGAAAAGGAAAAAGACAAAACCTTTGATCTTGATCATTTGCTACGGCCTGAGCTCACAGCTCAGGGCAGAAACATTGGCCTCTGATATCTTCCGAGCCTGGGATGGCTGCATGCCAGGCAAGACCTCTGCAGTCCAAGCATAAGGACGGTTCTAAATAACACCAGCTACTGACAGCCCAGAGGGCAGGAGGGCAAGAGCTAAGAATGAAGTGGGGCAAGCGGTACCATTGCCACGTGTCCTATTTTGGCAGCAAAGAGAGGTGATGATTTTGAGAATGCCGTCTCTAAGTTGTCTTTCGAAATAATATAATCCTCTGGTTTCCTGCTGCACCAGTTTTAAGGTCGCTTTGGTCTTCTGGGGCAGTATAAAGCTGCTGTAGCTCCATAGAGGAAAATCTTGGCTATTCCTCTTAGAGCAAAGCTTGACTGTCTGAGATGTAGAAAGGAACGTGAATCTCAGTAACCCTCTGAAAGTGCAGTTCACACAAATAATCTTTGCGCCTGCAATTCTCTCCTGGCCTGGATGCTAAGGCAATTTTTAATGAGGATTTGGCTTTGAGTGTGTGTTTCCATGAAACGCTTACAATCTTCTTTTCCAGCCCCCACAGTAATACCTAAGTGCACACAAATAATAAAGTCCCGTGTACAAACATGCAGAGCCACGTGCCAGTTCTTCAGCTTTCCAGCCCATCGAAGGGTTCCAGCAGAGCAGCATTAGAGAGGGGGCAGGAGGGGAGCTGAGACGCTGACACCCAGAGCAAGAAGCACAGAAAAGCATATTGCACCGCTTTGTCAGGTTGGATCTTCACTCTGGCATTGAAGCGAGAGCTATAGACTGACAGAAAGTGTTTATTACCCGGACAGCAAGAAGGCAACAGTGAAAAGATCAAGGCCTGTTAAAGCAGGATACAGCTGTCCCCAGAGAACTCGATCCCGGCCAATGGGCTTTGGCAAGGAACAGTTCACATGCGATAGATCTGCTTCGCTGTGGACGACTGCCTAAATCCCAGCTTAAAGTAGTTAAGTGCTCCACTCCCCCTCACACGATGATATCTCAGTTTGATAGGTCTAGGAGAGAGAGATGCAAAAATAACTAAAAATTAGGTTTTATCTGTTTCTTTTAAAGGTTTCTCCTTCTCTTATGAAAAGAAATATATGGGGGAATGGATGAACATCACCTCTTGGCTTCCTTAAGGTTTGAACAAAATTTTGGGAGATAGTGGGAGGAGAAAAAGGCATGCTGGAATGAGGAAGAGAGGGAAACTGCAAAATGTAGATCTTTCATCCTCATCCTAAAATTAAGATGTCTAATGATAAGAGGAGCACCAAGAGATCATGCAACATTTCAATAAATAAATATCATTCACCGACTTCTCAAAAATTGGCATTATCCTGAAGAAGGAATGAGTAATAACAAATAATTAAGGTAATGCTACAAGGTTTTTCTCTACTTACAAGAAAAATAAAATTATAGAATGTTTCTATGCAGGGAAAGACAACTTTGAAAAACGACTGTTTGTCTCTTGGGGAGATGCAAAACGTGAATAAAGAGGATCAGGAAGCGGAAGCGGCCACACCAACAGAATGGACCATCACAGGGATAAAGCTACCTCGAAGGGTCCAAAAGGCAACTGACTCTGTGCAGCTCAGTCATTTATTGGTGCAAAGTCTTTGTGACCAGAAAGCCCTTTGACATTAACAATTCTACTGGGCAGTGACAGTGACATCAAGTGGATACATTAGTGAATTAAACAACTGAGTTACTCTGATACAGGAGATACTGTATTTTAATAATGATTCATCTGAAAAGTGCTTATACCATAAGACAGATTGAAAAGTGACCTGCCCTTTGAGAGACTTTTTGTGTTCATGTGTACAGCATCCCCTCCCTGCCTCTTCACAGGGAGAGTAACTCCCACTTTATTTATCTGAACAGGGGAATGGGGAAATTTTCCAAAGAGGCTGAGAAAAGAGTAAAAAAAAAATTAGAAGCTTCATCTTTCCAGATACACATAGCAACAGTTCATGAATGCAGAATTAGTTTGGGAAAACTCAGATGCATAAAATAACCTTGCCCCAGGCTGTTTTAACTTCTTCACAACAATGCTGTAGTAGCTATTTAGTTATCCAGTAATGCCAAGCAACTGCTGACGACTTTATTATCCACAAAGTATGCATGCACGCACCCCAAATGAGTCCACTGCAAAGGTACTCGCATCATTAAATTTAGAGTAAGGCACCAAAGCATTTTTAAAACACATTGGAACTCTTTAGTGAAAAGGCTTTTTTCTTCCCTATGGGCGTAAAAATATTCAAATGCAAAACCTTTGGCATAGCTTTATTCTAAGAAAAAAACATGCCATTTTCACCACGAAAGTGGTGGCAGGGTCTCTTTTATCTTCATCTGCCAACACCCCTGTTTCAACCGTATACTCCCATGTGACCAATACACCCATTTCAGCATAAGTGCCTGCCACTCACCGGGACTTTTCTTTATTAGGACATTTTGTTAGAGGGTTTGTACTGCTTAATCAGCACTGCTGGAGTAGCGCCTTGCAAGTGAAATCAACAACGATGGTCAAGTATGTAGTGGACTTTGTGGAATACCCACACTCTCTTTTGGGAGTTAAAAACAGGCTTGCATTTTGTCCTGATTTTTCATCACTGTAAGCCCTCTCACTAGGAGGGAAAACTACGTGTTTTAAACCTAGATTAGCTGGTGACACAAGTTTTGATGACATGGCCCAATAAAAGCTAGTCCAGATGTCAGGAAAACTTCTTTTTGAACTGTCTACAGGTTGCCCTGTGTAACTAGGGTGGTTCCCAACTTTGCTCCCTTTTTGGATGAGAGCGCACAGAAAAGGAGATGAGAGGATCAAAGAAGGCAGGCCCTTATCTCTTGTTTTGTTCAGGGCCATGACGGCTCTCTCCCTCACCTTTCATCCTTAGAAACAGCATTTCCTCAGCCTGCATGTTTGCTGTAAAAGAACAAATGTCTGTCTTTGCCCATCTCTATATAAGCACCTCAGCGTATATCACCTCTCTCCTCAGAGGCCTGGCTTGCTCGTTGAAGAGGTGCCCAGGCTTTGCTGAAGCTAACTGGCTATACTGAAAATCAGTAGTAGAGCTAAACATGGTCATACCCTCTCTGTGCTTCAGCTTCTGAGACCAATCGTCTTCCGCTCTCCAATAAATACGAAGAGGAAATTAGAAATATATCTTTAAAAAACACCTTTATAACTTATTGCCAACGTAACTTTGCTGTAGATGTTTAAGTGAAAGTAGGAGTTAATTTCCTTCATCAATTCAGAATAAACTTTAGAGGAGCTTACAGTAGCTCTTATCTTACTGTTGACCAGTACCTTGTAAGGGAATTATTTTTGAAAGGGTATGGAGAAAAATAGAATGCAAATACTGCTGTAAGTAAATCTGAGATTACTTGCCTTCTGAACACTTTAGGTTTCTGAAAACAAAAAAAAAAAAAAAAAAAAAAAAAAAAAAAAAAAAAAAAAAAAAAAAAAAAAAAAAAAAAAAAAAAAAAAAAAAAAAAAAAAAAAAAAAAAAAAAAAAAAAAAAAAAAAAAAAAAAAAAAAAAAAAAAAAAAAAAAAAAAAAAAAAAAAAAAAAAAAAAAAAAAAAAAAAAAAAAAAAAAAAAAAAAAAAAAAAAAAAAAAAAAAAAAAAAAAAAAAAAAAAAAAAAAAAAAAAAAAAAAAAAAAAAAAAAAAAAAAAAAAAAAAAAAAAAAAAAAAAAAAAAAAAAAAAAAAAAAAAAAAAAAAAAAAAAAAAAAAAAAAAAAAAAAAAAAAAAAAAAAAAAAAGGAAAAAAGAGGATAAACTCTCTATTTTCAATTGTAGAACTGTAAACCACTTGCTTGAATGCTTTAAAGACCACTGCTAACTTTTCCCCATTCAAATCTAGATGAACAATCTTTCTTCCCTGCAAAACCATTGTAATGTACTCAGGCAAATGAAGTGTTGAAAAGCCAAGACATTTCTATAGCTTCAGTATAACTGAAGAATAATTAGTGCGTAGGTAAATACTAATTCCAAAGAGTGTGCTAATGCAATGCAAAGTTGCATGATATCTGCATTTTGTAGTACAGATTTCATGTCAATGTCAAAGAAAGAATAATGCCTAACAATTAGAGTTTGTGATGCTGTCACTAGGAGGAAAGGATTTCATTGCATGTCTACAGGGATTGTCTTATGAGGCCATTTGGATGCAAGATTGCGATAGCAAAACTATTCCACTGTATGTCTAGACCCTATGACTATTGCATTACAATGCTGTTAGGGTGCTGGGGCATAAAGATTTTACTATAATTATTCCAAAGCTAGTATGTCCAAATAGAATGATCTCAGCATAGCTTGTTTTCCCAATAAACTTAAAGAAAAAAAAGGTAAAAAGAATTGAAAATCCAAAAACAATAATGAAGATTGTTAAGATTGTTACGGTTTGAGAAGAGCACTCCACTTTAGTAAGGTGCATAAGCTCAGACTCTTTCATATTATTATAGCACCAACTGGTTCATGAGACTATAGGACGTGATACGTACAGTTGGAGTGGAGTATCCTAATTTGCGAGATATTCTAAATCTTCCATTTTTGAGATGTTTTGACATTTGAACTTAGGTAGCTCTACTATTTCTAGAGCTCCTGGAGGCATACCAAACATATTCTTGAAATTCTTCTCAGATGTCAAATGTTTAATCATTTCTATTAGCTGTTTTAATGCCTATTCATATAGGGTTAAAGTTGACTGAAGTATCCTAATGCGAGATATTCTAAATCTTCCATTTTTGAGATGTTTTGACATTTGAACTTAGGTAGCTCTACTATTTCTAGAGCTCCTGGAGGCATACCAAACATATTCTTGAAATTCTTCTCAGATGTCAAATGTTTAATCATTTCTATTAGCTGTTTTAATGCCTATTCATATAGGGTTAAAGTTGACTGATGGGGTCACATACCCTTTCAGAATATCCAATACATCTGTATTTACATTTTTAAAGATAAAAAATGTGAAGTTAAAGTACGTATCGTCCCTGCCTTAAAGCCTTAACTCTGCCCCCAGACTTCAGAGCAGTACAGCTAGTGGGAACGTGTATGTATGCTGCAGCCACAGCACGTGTCTGACGTACCATCCCCTTGGCAACCCCTTGTCTCATTTATCTTCTTGAATGCTCAGCTAACCTTCTCTATGTTATAGGCAGCTGCTCTGATTGGCACAGATGTTAATTAAACTAGGTAGTAACAGTACACACACTGAAAAGGCGGCCCTTGGAGCTAAAAGAGATCCTAGTCCCCACCACCACCGCCGTGCTCAGTTACGTGCATTGTGCAAGGAGTGAAGCAAAATAATCTTATCCATGTTCCTGAGATTTGTAACAGCCTATAACATACCTAATGATGGCAGAAGTAGGGACAGGGCAAGCATCAACTGGTGGCAACAGGTAGCAAACAGAGGGTACTGGAGAGCGGGAGACGTGGATGAAACATTGTTAAACTGGTGGTCACTAATCCTGACCTAAATTCAACTTCTGTTTTCCCTGCCCATGGTTAGCAATTTTCTTTTTCCTCATTTGTGCACTGCGGCCTGCGATGTTCCATGTTGTCAAGTTGGTTGAGTGTTTTTCAGGGTGAAATATGGCATCAGGATAAAGACGGAATTAAAAATGCAAGAAATAGGCTAATACATACTTCAACTCTATTTGCTTTTCTTAAATTTTGCAACTGATATGCTGCAAGGGTTTAAAGCATTTCTTTCCTTAAACTTTTCATGGTGACTTTCCTTGTTACTCAAGAAAATCACAGCTACAAGGTGGTCATAACTACGAGAAGGTCGAATCAGGAAGGTTCCTTGGAAAATCCCATAGCCATTCTACTCTAACACTCATTCACAGAATGCTGCAGAAGGCAGGATGAACTCCCAGAACAGCGCTGATACTTGGACATAGTACTTTTTTAAGCCATACGCTTACTTCAACATCATTAAGTCCCTGTCCAGTGCTCTGATCTGTAGCGGAGCACCAGTCTTCCTGCACATATCCAAATGGGTCTCTCTGTTGGGCCACCTTGCATCCAGCCAAGTTGCAGATACCACCTGAACCTTGGATTCTGAAAATTCTGGCTGCCCCAGAAAGTCAATGAAGATTAGGTACTGGATAAGAGCAATCGAAAACAGGTGTGTCAGTTTAGGATTCGATCCATCACTGAGCTTCAAACTTTTGTGGCAAAGAGGAAAGAAAGAATAATTCTTGGGTGTCACCTATCTCTTTGAAGACACCATGAGAATTCCTTCCTCAAACAGTTCAGAACACTATTTTTACTTCAGATCTGAATAAGCACAGTTTTTCACAACCAAGAAAATTTGGGGATTGTGCATTTCAATAAAAATGGTTTGATATGAGAGAGAGAATGTATTTGATATCATTTTTACTAACTGCTTTAGATTCACTGGGTTCTAGATAAGGTTAAAAATAAGATCAGAAATTGGCCTATTGTTGATGTTTAAACAGATACTGCAAGTTTGAGAGTGTCTGGACCAGACCCATCTGCAACCAAAGCTGTGTACTGCTTTGTGAGCAATGAACAAAGATCCTCTGTACTCGTAGGTAAGAAATTACCTGCTGGCAACTCTGCAGCTGCCGGTCAGCCTTCCTCCTCACCAGTCCTCTCACACAGTTCCGTGGGGCACCATAGCCCAAAAGCGCTCTCTTTCCCATGATGTGCAACCTGAATATTTAAGGCCGTTAAAGGCCTCAGAGGATGTTACTGGGCTCAAGTCATTACTCCTCTCCCCAGCCAACATGCTGCTTAAAAACTTTATGCTCTGTTTGCCTTAATCCTCCTTGCTGGTGCAGTTAGATGTGGCGTGCTTCCCCTTTCCCTCTCACACCAGTCGTAATTTCAAATACATCAGAATACGACCCAGTTTTATTGTAAGGGTGTACTGTTTGCTGCACACAGAGGAGATAGGAAGCTCCTCTAAGCTTCCTGTCTTTTTGAATCATAGGAATGATATGGTTAGTCTCACACATCATGTGCCAAGCTCATATGAACTGTTCTTCTGTCAAAGTAGAGAAACACTAGTGCCATTACAGTTTTTAAAGTAAAATCTTTGGCTTTGTCTGCCATTGGAGAGCCTGCTCTTGAAGTGCAAACATTATATGGGTAGAACTGAATACCAGATTCTTCTATTTCCAAAAATTAATTAACAAAAATCCTTCTATCCACCTGAAACACTGCTTTGCCAAGACATTTCTCATCAATAACCATGCTCCTGTACTATGACTCTGTTTAGTGTTATCACTATACACTTTCTATAGCTGTTAAAACTGTTCAGTTTAATTTCATGGTTTCACATTCTGCAAACAGAATGCAGAAGAAAAAAGGAAGACACCATCTAGGAGGTGAAGTAAACACCGAAGCCCAGTCAGTACATATCAGAACATCATAATTAATAAGGTTTCAGCTCCATTTGTAAAGAACTTACATCACTTATCCCTATTCAGTTGCCAGAACATGTCAATGTTCTTGTATTAAATATAATATATATACATATATATATATTATTTTCTTTTCCTGAGTGCGTTCCAGAAACAGACCATCAACTCTGACTAAGAAGTACTTGTTAATGCCCCCATCATATGACAGCTTTTGGCTGAAATATTTGCATGCCATATAGTTCAGAGTACCTTCTTTTTTCCAGGCAACAGCTAAAAATTTTACTACATTATTAAGAAATTTTAATCATTGTTAAAAGGTTCCCTAATGATGATAATAAAGGACAATATTTTATTGATGTCAGCAACTAACAGTTGACTTATACAGTACTAATTTTAATCTTCTGGTTTGCTGTTCTTCTTACATAGCTTTGCTTCAATTCTTAGAGCAAAATCTTCTGATGCATCTCAGCTGTGACATAATAGGTTTACTAATAGTGTTAAAGAAGTTAATGCTGAAGTTAGTTAATGAAGTAAGTGCTGCCTCTCCAGTGCATGTTCAGTTTTTCATGCTCTTTTCACGCTCATCTTCATTTACATTGGGACGGCTGTCTATGAAGCTATCCAAAAGCTCCCCTAGGCTGGAACCCCAAAGTCTCATTGTTCATGCCACAGTTATTTTTCCAAGTCATTAGCAGAAGGTCCAAAATCTGATTCACAGGTAAAGAAGAGATTCCACGCTTAGATGCCCAGTGTTTTTGATCATCATCTACTTTGGTAACAGAAACGCAAGCGTCACTTTGTTACCATCTGATGCTCTTTCCTTAATATCTGTAGAAGTGGCTATGATGATATACCAGGACATCCTGGAAGACTACAAGGAGGACAGAAAGTCTTTGAAAAACTGCAGAAAGAGAGAATCAAGTGAGCTATTTGCTCCTGAATACACCCACACCATACAGAAATGAGATGTGGCTAGGATTCTGATATATTTACATTTCTGATTTACTGTATGACCTTGGGCAAGTCACTCATCCTTTTTGTGCCTTTGTTTCTGTATCTGCATTACAGAAATAATAATTACATTTTCTGCTTCACACGGTTCTTCTGTGGCTTATTTAGTGTTATCGATACACTATGCTTCACAAAATAGTGGAATTATTATAACAAATATGGCAATCTAGAATGACCATTGAGAATAATAAATTCAGAACCAGTTCTTATAGCAGTTCTTATTTCTGCCCCCATGATCCCAGCCATCTATCTGATAGAAAAAGCTCTTGAAGTGTTGTATTATGAGTGAAAGGCAGTAGTATCAAAGCACCAGGGTTGCTCTGGCCTCTAAGTGCTATTGCAAGAACATAGAGGTGAAAGAGATGCATGGCTGGAGCAACCCTCATTAACTGCGCAAGAGGGAATTAACACTTAGGGAGAAAGTCTAATGCATTCACTGGCTCCCGTGGCTTGGGCTGGTTGTTGCACAGCAGAGCACAGCCCATTTAAAATTACACTGCCCTCTCACGTTACTCCTTGCAGAATGCCGAAATCCCATTAGTTTTGATTACTTCATTGCTTCCCCTGGTCGAAACCATGTTTGGAGCCATGTCTTGCACATGGAGGGTGAACGATGGAAAGGATGTAGGCATGAAGGTTTCCTACACAGAAGTCTGGCAGTTTAGCGGACCTCCCAGGTCCTTGCAGAGACTAGGAGACCGCAAATTAACAGGAGCGATTAATTAATCACAAGCTGCTGGACTCAGTCTGGGGGAACGGAGAGGACAACGATCCACGAGGTCAGAATTGAGCCTTAATGAGCCTTTCTGGCCTCAAACCCTGTGACTATTCAATTAGGCATGAGACCTTGTTGCGTGCCAAAAGGCCTTTCGCCGCAGCCTCCGGTGCCGTAGCTCGGTGTTGCTCCGTGCAGCGCTTTGTGCCAAGCCACAGACCTTGCCCTGGAAGTCTGGGCCTTCGTTAAACGCCAGGCAGTTGGGCTGCTCTGGATCTCAGCCCTGAAATGAGGGCAAGCAAGTGACAGCCCAACACAACTGCAGCCGCTCTTCCCTTCGGTCTTGCCTTTGAGGGCATTTTGTTTTGTCGTCTTAAATTACAATAAAATTGCAGTCAGCTGGGTAAACCCAAAGGCCCGTGTTGTTCTTTGGTGGTTTCTGCCATTCACAGAGTTTTCTCTCATTGAATCTCATACACACCTATGGTTATTCAAAAATGCTTAAACACTGTAATGTTCAACTGAAGGGGGGAATTTTGTGTTTTTTTAAAAAATAGCTATTTCTTTTATATCCGTTTGCTCTTTAACCTGCCTCACAAATCTGCTTCAAAATGATCCCTTTTTAAGTGATTAATTTTCCATGAGAAGATGCTAACACCAGGACAGTGCAAAAATAAATATCAGAAAAGAGCAAGCAAAAGGGAACGTGTCACATCCTGACTACAGGGAAACAGTGCAAAACATCTAATCACAGCAGTGCCAGGAAACTTGAACCTGTCCAAAAGGATCCAGTGCTCTCAATGTTTAATTGCTGTTGATGGCTGCTGGTCAGTCATGCATGACAATGTGTGTGTCACGCTGCTTCCTGCCTATGTTCATTCCTGTCAGCCTTCACTCCAGGTGATGAGTACAGCTTCTCTGACCAGGGGAGAGAGAGAGAGAGAGGAAAAAAAAGAGCCCTCACAGACACAAAGCAACATGTACCCAAATAACCCAAGCCACAGGAACAGAGCACCAAAAATGGACAACAAAGGCCAGCTTTTATCAACCTCTCTACCCCTCTTCATTTATGTTAAAAAAAAAAAGCGTAGCATCTGCGACCGACAGTATTCCAACTGGCAAGACTCAAGTCTCCTGTTTGCTTGATTATATGTTTGAGCACATGCTTGGGGCTGCACGGAGCCATCTGAATTACAATTGGGTAGCAATGAACATTATCGGTTTTGGTGAACTGGAGCTTTAAAAACCTCCTCCTTGAGCTAATAAGAAAGAGGTAGTGGGAAATGTAGGAGATATGACTTAAAAAGTCTAGAAATTGTATAACAGCTTTCCACCGTTTTCTTAAACTGACTGTTTAATGGTTTATGTATCTGGGCCCAGATTCAGCAAAGCACTTAAGCATGCATTTAACTTTAAGTATGTGAATGATCTCATCCTTATTCAGCAAAACCCTTAAATAAATGCTTAATTTTAAGCCTGTGCTTAGCTGCTTTGCTGTAGCGGGGCCTCATCACACACTTCCGCATCCTGTTGTATCTGTAATATAATTAGAAGGAGTGCTCCTTTTTTACCTCCCCCTTTACTGTCTTCTTTTCAAAATAAAGATCATTATTCCACGATTGTTTAACTTCATTCTGCTTTGGGCAAAACTGATGCCTGAGAGTCAATACCTTTCTTAAACATCCAGGACGTATGTGCTCATTCACATTCCACTTCAGATCCATCTGCCCTCAAAGTCATGGGGAGTCCTGCCACTGTCTTCAGTGGGAGACAGGTCGGGCTCTCGGTCGATACTGCGCTCTGAATCTGTTGCAGTAATACGTGAACCGAGTTGTGTAAGAATGGGAAAGCCAGTGCAGTGAGGAGATTTTTCTGCCATAAAAGCACAGTAACAAGGCTTTAGCTGTTTTAAAATTGATCCGACTTCAGCTGCAGTCAGGATACTTTGAGGGAGGAACTAAAGCATTGTTTCTGGACCACCACGTTTTAAGTAATTAGGACATAGGATATGACGTTAGTTTTGATGATGTTATTGTTTTATGGCCATTTTGTTATTCTGTCTGTGTACTGCCTTCATTCATCTCTCCCATAAGTTGGAAATGAAGGTAGAATACAAAGCAGGGAAAAGAGGTTGTTTCACATGACATTTCTGGCTCATTTGAAGATGTTCCTATTGCAATTACCACCCTTTCCCCTCTCCATATACAAGCACACCCCAGTGAGAGTCGGGAAGGCAGTTCAATTTCATTGATGATAAGGATGATGATGAGAATCATGTTTAAGTGATAATACACAGATACACACTGAGAAATGTTGTCTGGGGGCTCAGTCCACTTTATCTTTCCTGAATCAGGTTTTGCTAGCTTTAATATTTGGAACAACTTGATTTCCTCTTACATCACTGAGGAGAGTCTATGAGTTTTAAAATTATTATTATTATTACTACTACTACTAAAGAGATGATATGGACTAAAAGAGTAATAGGTACACACGGAAAAATAATTCTACTCGATTTATGGTATTTAACATATGTGCTCATTCTTTTTTACCACAGATTGAATAGCAGTAGCAAAATAACTCTATAAAGAAGTCCTGAGGTACATTCAAGTGTCACATTATCTACGTTTGGAAGTGCCGTGGAAGGAAAGTAAAAACATAAATAAGTAGTTTTGCAAGAACAGAACTAATGAAGCCCTGTTTCCTACTGCTTTGTGTCTCATAATTAATTGTGAACTACAGTTGAAGCTTTTCCCATGGGTGGGGCACATATGGTCCATCTCTCACGCTCTCTGAGAAATATATAGATATGTATACTGTGTGGATTCTTTATGGTTAATAATGCATGAACTCACTCTGCACTCCTGTCATTAGGCAGGGTCCTTATCGGATGTCTCTTCTTCACTGTCCTCCTCCATCCATCTATCCATCCATCCTTCCACAAAAAGTAGAGGATTTTTTTTTTTTTTAATCTTAAAGATTTCTGTTCTGTCAAATTTGTCTGAAATCATCAAATAGATTAAAACATGATTAGCTGCATATACAGAAACATGCAAATTCTGTGACTGAATAAGCCTTACATCTTTACAAAAGATGGCTCCGAACTGTATACAATACCTGTAAGCATTTCTTTTCATAATATTTAAAAGCAAAGGGAAAATATTACTATTTAATACCTTGCCCTTTTTTAACAGGAGAGTCATAAAAAAGAAGTCACCAAAACTCATGAGAACTGCAATACAGATAAGCCAAATGTGCTCACAAGGGGCTGACAAGCTCGCTGCCAGTGTGGGAATATATCATGGAAGTTTAGTCTATGAAGTTCAGGTTTTGAATGCGTTACGGATTCTGAAGAAAAGCTCAGACCACAGCGGTGTCCATGCTAGCACTGAAGAACTCTGTCATACATGCATCCTTTTCTTTCTCATCCACAGGGATATTAATGATTTAAAACATTATAAAGCATTGCTCCTCGTTATGGTGATTTTTAGAAAACGGGGACTGTGCAAACAGGACTATCAAAGCACTGAAAACTTAGAACCGGTTTTGAAGTTCAGGCTGTGTAATGACTGTCTGTAGAGAAGGATGCAGCAAATCACTTGGAACTTCGCCCCGAATAAGATAGCCAAAAAAGCTCATGTAAAATTAATAAGCAGCCTTTCTTTTAATTTTAAACGCAACCAAAGCCCAAATGCTGGAATAAATACATTCGGTATACAGACAGAATTTTCATAAATCAGCCATGCTTATCCATATCCTTTGTACTTTGTAACCATTAGCCATACACTCTGTTGAACATAATGTTTCCTAAGATCCCCGATGGCTTCAGTATTAATCTGAATTCTGTGATTCTACTGTCAAGTTGAAATTACAGATCTGACCACAAACTCATTAGAAAATGTACTGCTCTATTCTGTGCTTTGCCTTTCTTGATTTCAGATTTTTACAAAAAAATTGCTGCTTGCTCTGGCAAAAGTCTGATCTCTATGATGTGGCAACGTGCCAAATTTATTTTAGGAAGTGTTGGAAAAAAAGGAAATATCTTAATCTAATCCATAACTAACGTAAATCGGATGTTTGATGTTATATGTTTACAACAATTACACCCCGCATTTATTTATTTATATATATATTTTATGTAAAGGATGAAAGCTTAATTCTCTTAAATACCAGAGGGCAAGTATAATCTGTCCAGAGGAAAGCATAGTATGGCCAGACAAAATGATAGCGCTCTCACACTGCTCTGTCATTGCAACTAAGACCTGACATGAAAGCCTTAAGGGTGTGGTAAAAAGGACTGCCCTCCAGTGTGCTGAAAGGAAACTTCAGCATCCTTGCTCATTCGTTTTTTGTATAAAAACTGACAGATGTGTCAAAGGTGTGATAGTTTCGTGAATAAGTAATAAGTCCTGACAAGTTGGACCTTATCATTCCCTTCAGCCTAAGGTGAAGAAGGAGCCTGGGGTAATAGTGGGGGCAACTGAAAAGCCCTGGATGGGACTTGCGGGATGGCTCGCCTTGTTCGCCTGTGCTCCTGCTGGTACAAAATGGATTTGACGACAAATCTGATCAAATTCATGCCTGGTGTAATTTCAGAGAGGTCAGTGGTGTTACACCAGGGAAAGCATCGGTCCCCGGTGTTTATCTAGGGAAGACGACAGAGGCTTTGGAAGAAGAGCAGTGCACTGAGCCGTAAGCTTTCTTACCCTCAGCAGAGCGGTATGGATACTTTACAAGAAGGGCAGCGGTTATCAGAATAATGTATAAGTGCTTTGTCAAAACCTGTGTTTCAGCATGGCTCACAGAGGCAGGAAGGTGCACTTAGTGCACTCAGCCACTGTGACCCTTAGATGCCTTGCCCAACACTGCCGGATCCACCTGAAATCTCTTTCCAAACAAAGCCAAACCAAGATTCTTCTCTTTGCAAAGGGATATCAGGGTCGTATTATGGGAGATTTACATTTAAGTGGAAGAAAAAAAAAAGACTGTAATATATTTATGTCTGAAACGAAAGGTTTGCCTTTCTGCAGGGATAGCAAAGCTTAAATTTAAAATACATACACTTGCAAAGATCACCAGTGCAATGAGAAACATGTATGAGGTATTTTGGAAAGCAGGAATTCCACACAGAAGGGAGCATATCCAAATGGGAACACAAAAATATTTTTATATTTGTACCAATAAATACTTATGCCCTCCGTATATGATTTTCATAAAAAGCTTTCATCAGAAGGAAATAAAACAATATGGAAATGACAACAGCTGAGATACTTAAGAACATGATTAACTCTCAAACTTGAAAAAAAAACATGTTTGGGAAATTATAATGCTACTTAGTAGATTCACTTACATATATACTTTTCCACTCAGGTATGCAATAAATCAGGAAAATCTAATGTAACATTCCAGACAATGGCAAAAAGAAAAAAAGAAGATCAGGTTAACATATTGTTATTATACATGCAACCTATGTAGGCCATACAGACAAAGGGTGAGAGAAAAGGATACGGCGTAAGCCATGTGCTGTGCAATGGCCGGCAAATGGCATTGACTTTGCAGGTGATGGATAGAAGGAAGACACACAGCCTCAGGGACAGAGGAAAACTGGGATATGTGGAAAGCAAAAAACCGCAGAAGCGTGAGGGGCGACTGCAGGAATGGCACGGCAGTGAAGGACATCTGTGACAGAAGTCAGGAGAAGGTCAGAGGCAAGAGCCAGACATCATAGGGAAAAACATAGAGCCCATTTTCCTGAATGCAGGGCAGCTGGAAACGGGGCCTGGCAAGGGGGTGGGGGTATAGAAGAGATGCGATGGGGCAGAGAGATCTGAAATACCCCTCAATGAGGCCAGACAAGCGCTGGCACACAGGTTTGGGCTGGGGGTAACAGTCCGTTCCACATTTCCCAGACTTGCTCTAACCACTGGACACCCCCTCCCCCCCCCCCTTTCTTTATTTTTTAAATTGCTTCAGTGCTGTCTTCCCTCGTTTTTTTCCCCTAAGGCCTGAAATGCGATGCCTGCTATGAACACTGTCTTCTTTTGACATTTTCACTCCCTGATAATGCTGCAAGCTAGCCTTGAATTTTAAAGAGTGGCATGCATGCGCACACTCAAGCACTCCCACTCTGAGGCTGTCATTCTCATCAAACATCTGGAAGTCTGTTTGCCAGAGTGCTGCCGCCAAATGCTACTGCCTCATCCAGGCAGAATTGTGCTTCCCCTACAGGGTAAGCAGGAAGAGCTCAAGAGCAGATTTACAGCTGTTGATGTGGCAGCACTGAAGTCTCGCGCTGCAGCTCAGAGCTCCTTATTTATGGTTTTAGCCCTCAGAGGAGTTTGGTTAGAGAATGGATTGGATGTGGACATCCAAAGCCTTCTTGCAGCCTGAAGAATCCTTCCTTTTATTTCTAACTTCTTTGCTATCCAGTCCTTCATAACTCTGGCCAAACACAGATGGCTGTATTTCCCTCAGACTCTGAAGACAGCATCAGTCTTGGTACCGAGACCTTGCTGTGTGAAGTGCCACAAGATTTCATCTTTTCAGCCCAGGGGAAGAAGAGATGGAGGATCAGATGCTTCAATTTATCTAAGTTCCTAAATCCCATCCCCTCTCTAAAGAACTCACTGCCCTGAAGGAAATCCTGTGTACTTCAGGCAGGACACATGAAACACTTGTAATAAATACCGTCTTGTCTTAGTCCAGGTCATAAGAATAAGTGATTTCTCTGTCCTGTTCCCCTGCCCTTCTCCCCCCACCAAAAAAGTTCACTAGGGAAATGGGGGTGGGTGGGTGGGTGGTGA
>NW_008795039.1:634874-655173 GCF_000699145.1 Aptenodytes forsteri
GACCCATGAAACACTTGTAATAAATACCGTCTTGTCTTAGTCCAGGTCATAAGAATAAGTGATTTCTCTGTCCTGTTCCCCTGCCCTTCTCCCCCCACCAACCAAAAAAGTTAGGGAAATGGGGGTGGGTGGGTGGTGAGGAGGGGGCATTAAGGCTCTGAGGTAAAAGAGTGAGGAAAGATATGTGTGGAGAAGAGAGAGAAATGGACTTTATTCAGTCCAGAAAGGTGTTTCTATTCAGTTCTGGATAATGAGTGGAAAAGCAGAGGAAGAGCAATGGGAAATGAACAGAACCAAGGCAAGATAATGACAAGCCGCCTGCAGAGGCAGAGGAGAACAGTAAACAAAAAGAAAAAAGCCTTTCATGAACTTCCCACAACATCAGGGTCACCATCCAGGAATCCCAATGCAAAACCCAGTCACAGCTGTTACCCTCCTAGCTGAAATAACTTATCAGAAAATTCACATCCTGGCTAAGACATTCAGCATGCTGGTGTACAAATCAGAAATACCTGATTTCTGAAGGATTTTCCCCAAAAGGAGCAAAACTTGCACACCAGGACACAGGGAGGTATTTGATCGCGCAGCGTGGAAGGAGGAACTGACTATTCTGTCCCTATTAGGACAGCTGGAAGTTACAGTAAATGGGCTATTGAGAACAATGCGTTGGAGCCAATGGAAAGGCAACTTCCAAATATTTCAATTTAAAGGTCTCTCAGCTATGGAAAATTATTGCCATGGGGCTTTGTTTTAGGTCAGGGCACTAGGGAAAGAGCATTTAGAAAGCATGACAGTCCATTTAGCAAGCATCCCTCAGCCATAGGCACAGATTCCTTCAACAAATGCTCGGTTGTGTGTGCGTGTAATCTTCATCCAACTTGTAGGAAAAACACTACTGAAAGGTGAGGACTTTTTTGGTGATGTTTGAATGGAAAAGCTCCACACAGGCATCTTCTGGTAGGAAAAAAGGTTCAGAATAAGGAGGAGCTATTGGTAACTGCTGTGTTATTTTATGGCTGGTAGGTCAGCCTTTCTGAACACACTGTTGAGAACTACAGTGCTTTCAGTCTTGAAGATAGAAAAATGAAACACAGTACATTAACAGTATTATCTTAATTGCTGAACAGCTAGAATGAAATGAAGGCATTTAGACCTATTTTCTCCAAACCTTTATAAACTGCTTTAGTACTCCAGTTATGCTTTTCTCTTTAAGAAAAAGCATGAACAAAACCAGCCACCCAAATGACCCTAAAGAAGTTGAAAAAGCACAGAATACGTCAATATCTTGTTTGAATTTGGACAGTCCCATGGTCTGCCTGAGGAATCAACATCTAAACAGATGGAGGCTAAAGCTATAATTTTTTGTAAGGCCCAAGAAAAAATGAAGCCCTGATTACTGTTCACTATGGTTCACTTGAATGGAGGCATCATTTCAAGGAAGGCTGAATAACTTATTGCAGACGTAGAAAACCACAGGCATAGAGAAAGGGTACCCCTGTACTTGTGAGATAATTAATGTATGTGAAAGGGTCAAAAGTAAAACTCAAGAAGAAGAGGGGAAGGGAAGTGTTGTTACATTTTGCTTTTTCAACCTTATCTATCACTGCTTATTTATGCCCTTGCAAAGAGGAGGAGGAGGGAGGTCAAAAAATAGTGAGCTGAGATTAGCTGGTTTAGCACTTGTTAAGTTTACATTTGTCGTCCTGCCTCATCCTGCATTTTACGTCTTGCTTTCTAATACCACACATATCCCGTCACATATGTCCTGCCTCAGATTTCACACGTGTGTCTCTGTGTCTGGAGATTCAGGGTAGCGGCCCAGGTGTCAAAATGCCATCTCCTTTTAAGCTCTAGAATGAATCCCTTTGGATGCATGATTACCCAAGAGCAGAGACACTTATATGGGAATTAGTTGCCCTCAGCAGATGATCGGCTTATTCTACAAGTCTTATAATTTTATCTTGCTTGGGAAGAATAGGATTTAGGGGGAGTCTGAGTCATTCTAACAGAACACATAATCGTGCCTGTTTTGTAATTGTGAGAGTAGGCTTGTTATATTCATTAGCTATCTCAGTTGGCAGGAGCACTGTTTATAAAGAAGTTTGAAGACTACCTGAGGCAGCTTAGGCTTTTGAACAAGAAAGAACAGCAGTTTTGAGGTACTAAAGAATTAATGGTTTATTTCCCAGTCTTCTTCCCACATATCAAATGTATCCTATTGTAGTGTGTGAATGTAGCATGGATGAAGTATAGCTCTCCTGGGAAAAGAAGCAATGAGGACTTACCAGCACACTGGTTCAGAGGTACAGCAGCTAGGGATGTAGAAGAAAGTTTGGTCAAGCGTAATAAATCAAATCTGCAAATATATGAAACAGTCATACAGCAGTTTTAAGAAAAAAAAAAAAAAAATGTCCCAAAATTAGTCTTTGCAAAGTAAATAAAATAGGATGATGAATGGCTTCATTCCCAAAATGAAATGGCTATGCATTAACCCACCTTTTAGACATTCCTTATAGGCAGAGATCTAGTGGGTACAAAGACATGAGTAGTAGATTAGAAAGATCTTTATTTGCATCTTTCAGTGGTTCTATTACAAACTATTCAGTTGTTTCTCTGTTACCTGGAGAACATGAAAGTCTCATTCATTCCTTATGAAAAAGATTTCACACAGTCTACAGACAAGGGTCATTTGGGTCTATTGCATCTTGCATGGACGGCTATCTGCTATCTTTTGTTTAGGGATCCCCCCATGTAATCACGAAATGATTCATGTGCCAAAACTTAATCTGCATCAGGACCAGGGTGCAGATTCACCACTTGCAGGTTAGAATCCTCTGCCCCTCTTTTCTTTTACGACTTTTTTTTCCCTAGAATGACATTTTAAGAGGACTCCACCGTTTGTTATCTCTACTTTTTTTTCAGTCTAGCCAGCCTCATTATTTTTATGTGCTTATGTGCTAAGGTGGTGACAGCTGATCTGGTTTTCATTACATTTGCTTTTCTTCTGTTGTACACCATTCACCTACTTTGACAGAAGTAAGACGTCAAGGAAAAAAAAAAAATCAAAATAGTAACAAAAAGGAGGAAAAGATTGAACGCAACAAAATTTTACTTTTAATCAGCTTTGTTCTAATTTCAGCTTGCCCAACAGTTTGTGATATGCAAAAGAAGTGTCCTTCATATTGATTTAATGAAAATGGTCATTTTGCTGAGGGTGTGCGTGTATATTATCCAGCCAAGATTTGAATATGCTCAGCTGAGTTTTTCTGAGCTCAGTATGCCCTCTGGTTTGTTTCCCATTGTTTTTAAAATTATAGCAACTAAAACCGTTACTTTTGTCAATTCAAACATCATCCATTTTTTCTCATAGCCAAGTCATTTGTTTCAGCTTTAAGTTACTTCGCTTAAAGCATTTCTCTGAAGGTATTTCTTTTTGTCTGTCTTCAGCCTGTACCCACACCTATTCATCCAATATATCATACAAACTGGTCTGCTTTGAACCTCCCCTTTTGTCAGCCACAATACCGTGGAAGGCAGTGATTTGTAGGCTTGGAGCAGCAGAGACAATACATGCCTGGGTCACTAGTAATTAAGGAACGTCAGTGGTCAAGAAGGAGAAAATTCAGCTCAAGCCAAACTGAAGCATTTAGATATTTTACTGCTGCATCCTTTTAGGCCTCTCTCAGCTTATAAATATTAATTTAAAGACTACCAACAAGGACAGTAAACGGATTTAGGCATAAAACTTCCTGTCAGCAGTGATTTGTGCCCAATAAAAGGAGAGCTGGATAGAGAAAGCCTGCTTCACTAAGTTTATGATAGACAGTGAAAGACTGCCATCAAAATAAAAAGGCTTTCACTATGTAGTCTGCTGTATTGTGATCTTCTATCCTAACGAGTGTCATACTGGTACTGTATTGTTTTCTTTCATAAGCACATTTGACTCACTAAGGGAAAGGTCTGGGGGGGAACCAACACTGGCAGTGGGCTCTGCACAGTCGGCATCATGGGAAGGGAACTTTTACATCGGTGGCACCCTGTACTCAACTTTGGGATGAAAAAAGTTCACAAAAGGTCATCTGTTTCCCTCCTAATGCCCAATCTGAAAGTAGAAAAGAAGGCAGTAAGCTCTGTATAGTCTACGAGGGCATGCCTTTAAAATGTGACTACATTAATTACCTTCTCCTGGTCTCCTTTCTGTAACAGTGCAGGATACATTCACTCTAAACTATAATCTGTTTCATTCTTTGATAGAAAATAACATAATTTTTGTTTCTTCTCTTCATTTCTCTGAAAAGCCTAGTTTCTTTTTCTTTTACTGGTAAGCGATGCTGTTGCTGACTGGCATGAACACGAACAGCTGAATACCATATAAATATCAACTAAACATGAAATTTTAAATTAATTCAACTGAACACTTTATCCATACTTAAGTAATCGAGCTCAGATACAGCGGTTCATGCTTTCTGCATGTTTAGCCTTGGTCTCCGCAATATACGCTTGGTTCATGCTCTGTCTCTGTAGCTAGATCCGCAAGTGGACATGCACCTCGCATCTGACAGCTGTATATAATATTTGGCCAATTTATTTACCCCCACACTCCATTTACTGCTAGAACTGCATTGGACATTGTTACATGGTGGCAGTAGCCGTATCCTTCTAGTTTGCCTTGTTCATCTCAGGTTTGCAGCTCTAACGTTTTAGGAAGGCCGATTAAAGGATATCAATTTCTCCATGAATTTGTAAATCTCTAGTGGTCTCAGTAAGTCATGATGATTATTTCCTTGCCTGGAGACTGTGGGCAGAAGTCATGCACAAAATGGCTGGTCCCATTTTGGAAAAAAGGTCTTTCTGTGAAGGGCCTTCCTCCTACAGAAGCTGATATCTACGGCTCTTCAGTTGACCGTTAAAGCTTGACCCGTGGAGGATCACTGGAGAGAAAGCACTGCTCGTGAAAACCTTCTGAGTGGAGGGCAGTGGGAGGAGGAAAAGGAAACATATATATGGGGAAATACCCTTATGAAAAAATGCTGAAAGACAGAGCTACGCTTTGTCGATGGAATTAACATGAAGCAGGGGCCCTTAGAGAGGATCATTCTGAAAAGAAATGAAAAATACATAAAACTTTGTTTAATTTATGGAATTTATAGGCTGCTGACCAGTAAGTATAAAGTTCTGTTCCCCTGGTCCTCACTATCACTCATGTATTACTTGTCAGTAAATGTGGTGCACTCAGAACATAACAGCTACGGTAATATTTCTGTTCCCACTGCAGCTTTACTACACCCATGAAACTCTGTAATCTTTAAATTCCCTCACTGTTAACATCTGCTGAAACATTATTGGTCCCAGCATAGCCAAGCTGCTCTGAAATTACATTTAGCAGAGTAGTTAATGCTAACAGTATAATTCTAGAAGCAACCATGTTTTAAAAAGGCTTTATAACTGGCGCGGTGGCTGTGCTTCCCTTTGCTTTCCCTCCTTCCGCACTTCTCTGCTTTTTCGTCATTATCTCATCTGCAGGCCAGAATTCATGTTCAAACAGCATTTTGTCTGCTGTTTAGAATAAAACATTGTAATTTTGTTTCTTGGCCCAGGCTGCCAAAACAAACTTCTGAAAACACTTTTTATTGTCCTAGGAAAAAATCCTATTACATCAAATTTTAAGAGTCCAAGGGGTTGAAGTTGGAAACTGAAAAAGCTTTAATAAAATGAATATCTTCTATCACCCATATAGGACGCTTTTCATGACCTAACATATAAGCAAAATAAACTGGCTGCCATTATTAATGCCGATACCTCGATATATTCATTTGCAGCTCATAAACAGCTCGTGTTCAGAGCTTTGCTTTTATACGGGAATATTGGACAGAGGGTCTTTAACTTAATCACTGGATGTTGTAAACATGAAAATTTTACTCCAAAAATTAAAATGCAAACACAGTAGAGTCTTTGCAATTCTGCTATGGATTTTTTTAATGCTACATAATATAGTATATTTTAAAATATATATCTATGGCTACATAATGCCATATATGAAGCTTTATTCACAGATACTCAGCAAAATAACCACATTTCTTAGAAAAAATAATTTACATGTGTTTTTCTAAAAAATTAAGCTGAAAACTTCCACTTTTATTCCAGTGAATGAAAAAAACCCCACCATTCAGCAGTTAACCCTTCAGCTAGCAATCCTGCAAGCTCTCTTTCAAAAAGCAGCCTTGAAACACACACATTCTAGAGCCAAAAGTTTACTATTGTTAAATGTTTATGTTGCTATTAGGTTCTGTAAGAGTCATGTATTTAGAATACTACCCTAAACCTAAAACCTGTGCTAATTAAAAAAAATTATCAAGAATTTCTGTTCACAAAATAATGAACGGTACAGTTTGCAACTTTGAAGAATAATTATTGTATTACCTAGCATTGCACAAGGATAGATAGACTGCTAAATACGTTAAATTTAACTGGTTCCTGATTCATGAACAGCAGTAAATGACATCTGTGCCAGATGGCAGTCAGCATTTGTGCATCGATATTCTGATTTTCTCTTCTCACGTCCCATCTAGTCTCCGTTAGTATTTGCTGCTTAAGTGGCAGTGTCCGTCGGGAGATCATTTAATGTAGGTTAAAGCCATGCCAGTGAAGGAGTGTCCTAGGAACACCTTGCAAGTTTTTCATGCTGTTCCAGTAACAACAGTGCTATATTCAAGACAATTTATTAAATATTCCCCAGTCTGGTTTTATACTTCCTCCCACACAGCTCTTCTAGAGACACATTTTCAAGAGAGATCATTTTTGTTATTGTCTTCTTGTTTAAAATGTGATAGCGTGTCCTTTCAGCAAATGAGTAAACTAATGACTTCTTCATGACTATTAAAGCGAGTATATTGCAGTATGATGCCATTTGAAGCAATGTGAAATAATTTCTTTTGAAACTTTGCGACGAAGTGATGTCCAGGGCAATCTTGTTTGAGGTGTGGATCACTTCCTTTCCATCTGTCACGCCCGTGTCTGAACTAGCTGCTACTACTACTTACCAGGAGAGACTCCAAGTTATATCAATGACACAATTTTCCCTGTAAGAGGGAATCGCAGAGCCTTTGAAGGAAAAAGTTAGGAGCTGTTTTACGCATCATTATCATTACACATCAATCTCGGAGCACATCATGGGGCAGTATTTTAGAAACTTTTTACTGTGGCTTTTTGGAACCAGAATTCAAATACATTTTTTTCCCCTGTCACTGTCATTACAGAAGCTGACACAAAACTGGGTAGAAAAAGCCGTTTTAATACAACCATTTGGAAATTTCCACCTCCTTCATCTGGAAACCTGTAAAAGCCACAGAATTTTTGAAAAGGAGCAGTGCTGGCTAATTAACTTCTAACATTCTTGCTTTAATTAAAACAGAACCTGGGACCAAGCCATTTTGGCTGGGAAGTTGCTTTTGGAAAACTAAAATTCAGATGACAATTATTTGTGTTTGGTCAATGCCAGCTCTGGGTAGGAATCTGAATTCTGCTATTTCTGAATTGCACTCGCATAAAAAAGCATGATTTTGAACAATACCATATTTTAAATCTTACTACTTTTGTCAAAAAAACATTATTGAAACACTTGCCTCAGTCTTAAAGTAGTCTGGGACTAGTCTGGGACCTTTTTAGAGGAAGCCATATGGCTCGCAGATCAAATACCAGCTGTACTGGTAACACAGTATCAATAAAGGTGGTGATATCTTCTGTATTGTACTATATAATAATCTCTCTTTCCTGATGTGCTTAAAAAACACTACAAAAGTAATTCTGAAACGGCTCTAGAGATAATTGGCACTTGCTGAGGGATGTCATACCTGCATCATTTATCATAATACTAAACCCGGCACTTAGCTGTACAGAGCACTTTCATGCTTCTTGCTTTTTTTCAGAGTGCTGTACAAATATTTGCTAATTCCATTACTTACCGATTATAACAATTATGACCTGACTTTAATGATCAATACATGCACAAGATTCTTCTCATTTATTTTATGTATAACTTTGAATATCTTAAGAGCCAACACTCCCAATGAGCTGCCTTTCAGAAAGGGAACAGCAGTCTCCTTAGGTCCTAAAAGTCACCCAGCCCTTGGCCACCTTCCCCACCAGACAGACCACTTCAGGTGTGTCGTCTCTCTTGTTGCACTGCTCCATCACAGCATGGCCTGGGCAGGGGAGAGACAGTTCTCCAGCTCACAGTTATGATCGTTTAGAAAGCCTAGGGCCCGAGCTAAATCATATATGATATCATATATCATATATATATCTCATACATGATATATGAGCTAGTTAGCTCATATATCGGAAGCAGCGTAACAGTGCTAGTTATGGTAAAACTACGTTGTATCTACTTTTCAGGCTGTAAGGACTAAATTAAGGTTGTATAAGCTATGAATCACAGATGGATCTTGGAGTCCTGACTATAAATAGTAATGGCTTTCTTTTAAGTAATGCATGAGACTAAAATAATCATAGAATATAAAAATATACAATAAATATACAATCTAATAGACAATAAATATATAACATATAAAACATATATAAAGCATATAAAAATATAAAATAAAAGGTACAAATCCAGGCCCTTATGGGCAGAGGAGGAAAGCATGCAGTAATGGACCTATAATTCTGTATGTTTGCCCCAAGTTTGACTGTCTCGGCCTTTTCCCCTACAGACCGTCCTTTTCCCTATCCTGCTCTTCTCTGCTTTTGATTCCTTCTCTCAGTCCCATTCTCCTCACATAATCAGGTCCGGTGTTACATCCTAGTTTTTCCTTCACACCTCTGAAGAGCCCTGAAGCAAATGTGTCATAAATTCAGAGATAGCTCTTTGCTTACTGATTAGATCTACTGGATTTCCCACTCCATGCTCTCACTTTTTGGATAAGACTTCTGGAGCGTATGACCTTTTACCTAAACTGTAGAGGAAGACGAGGTATTTAATGCTGAATTAGATTAAATTCTGGCAGCCACAGACTTAACAGTTAAACACTGCAGTGCCTAACTAGCACTGTCTCTAGTTCCTGGTCCAACCCATATATTTTCCTCTAATTGGATTAAATTATTTTAAGTAATTTGGAGATTGTATGTATATATAATTTCAACCTCGAACAAAATATGTGACATGGTTCATTTCAGCACATATGTAGTTTTGAGGGATTTCTTTACAGCTGGAAAATCTAATTACAAGGAAGGCTACAAGCTCATCCTGGAAGGCAATAGTCAACCACACTGCCACATCTACTGAACAACACTACAAGATAGCACTGACACTATCAGCCTTGATAAGAGCTAAATCATCATCACCGGGTTTTGAATTTACAGGCTATGTTCACGAGTAGGGATATTAACAACAGCTTCCTTTCTTTGTACTTGCAGACGTAGGAACTTAGCACTGCATCCAGTCAAATCCCTCTACCCCCCCAAAACTCAAAACCAAGTGCCCCCTCATCCCTTCTTCCTCCTTTCAAAAAAGCTGCTTAAAAAACTCCCCACCATTGAAATCAGCGTGGGGAAGGAAGAACAGGAAAAAAGCTCTGAAATCCAACCAGTTGTTATAATGCTCCAGACTATCATGCTATTCCCATCAGTCAGATCGTCCCGCTCCGAGGCTGATAGGGACCATAGCTCTCATACGAACACGTCAGGAAAAGAAGAGTCCCAGATCCACACCATGTCCCACCGGCGATTCAGCCAGGTACCCTTCCGGACCTCCTGCCCATGTGCTGATCAGCACTGCGGATTTATGGCTGACGAGCTGATGCTCTGAGGTGGTGATGCTGCAGTTAAACCTGGCATTATTCTGATGTTCGTCCTCCAGCACTGCGAATGAAAAGTGCAGCTCAAGCAGCGCTGGTATTTACAAATTGCAGCTCACTGTACTTATACACTTCAGAGGAGGAGTAATATGTAATAACAATGTAATGCTATTATTATGATAATGATGATTAATACACAGCCTTAAGCAATGCTAGTCTAAATGTTGAGCTCCACTGCAACTTCTTCTGTCAGAAAACTATTTCAGAAAGAGGCAAAGGATTTCCTTAAATGTTTTTTAGAAGGAAACACGGAAAAACAATGCTTTGATAACTAATTACAATTTTTTCTGAACAATGTGTTGCAATGCTCCATTTCAAAATGACTGCTGGCTTCAGCTACATGCAATGGAACACGGAAATAAATAGATAAATAAATAAAGGCAAAATCCAAATGCAATTTTTAAATTGACCTGAGACAAGATTTTATTTTGGGGCAGATGGTAAATTTTTTGAAGGGTGGCCTACGGCCTTCTTTCAAAGCACTGTCATTAAAAAAATCTTCTCTAGCCAGGCTCAAGTACTTCCAAGCTCTTTATGCTGCTCCTGACTTTTAAACAAGAGGGTGACATGGGAGGATAAAGTTTGTTCCACAGCTTGCGGTATGCGTTCGCACGGGATTTAGTATGAAATCATGGATGACGGTTTGCTGTACCAGCATAATAAAAATAACAATTTCTGTATTATTGGTATACAACAGTAATAAAATAACAGCACTGAATGACAACATTAGGTTACGGAGTTAATTAAATTGAGATTTAGCTGTGAAACAGATGTGGTCAGTGACAACATTTTACTGAGGATTTGAACAGCCTGACCACCTGTGGTAGACCCAGTTTTTCCTTCCCTAGTTTTAGCTTTCTACTGCAAAACTTATTTGGCAAACTGCTTGGATTTCTAGTTTTGCTTCTTCCTTAACAAAAGTCCAAAGCTGCTTAAAAGTCTTACTCACCTGGAAACCTAGAAACGTCTATTGAAATTAGCAACCAAGCTAAGTAGTCTAGGGGGTGATTTACATTTACGGCACTTTAAGACTCCTTTAAGCTTCCTGAGCAGTGGAAAGGTAGGTCAGCAAAAATGAAAATCAGGCCTTAGGACTATGATATTTATAAAACAATATAAAATCAAAAGAGAATGTATTAAAATGGTAGAAAAATGGTATGTATATCCATGTCCTGCTGTCTTCTTATTCTTATGTCACAAAACCCCTTTCTTTTCTGAATAGGAGAGATTTCACAATATAGTAAAAATTGTATTTTTGAAAAGAATTGTTTTATACAATAGTTGAATTAAAATTTGCAGAGCCATACTACAATAGCATTAAGACACTCCCGGGCATGTTTTAATGGTCCATTAATACACGCCTCCAGTGGCTGAATGCATGAGGCTGCGCATCTACGGCATGCATTAATGGACCTCTGAAACATGCCTTGTCATGTGTTAATATTATATTACCATGGTGCACTACCTGGGAAGCCTCACTTCCAAAAAACCAGAATGTTATTGGTCTTTGGAAAATATTATGATTAATTGCCCGTCTGTCTGTGTCTCCTGTATTGTTCAGATATTCAACAAATACCAAAAAGGTATTAAAGCGATAAACTCCGTAACACACATAGAAAATCATCTGTTATTAAATATAAAATGCACCCTGAACCACATTAGGCCTCTCATATACATGCAGAATGATGAATCCTTGCCTTACAGAGCTTACAGGTAAATAGGGTAGAGCTAAAGAAAGGTTATACATGAAGATGCCTATGTATTTCTGCTCTACTATTTTCCCTCCCCATTTTTAATCTTTTATTCTAAACCTGCTTATTTTATCTAATGTAACCCTCTTCATTCTTTCATAATAATAGCTTTAAAATATGAGATGTCGTGAGTCTTGATTACCTTGAGCAGAATGCTATAGATCCTCATTAGAAGAAACTTCGGGTATTTTTAACTCAGAAGGGCCTTTTAAGAAGTCCTATGCATGGTAAGCCCCTTGAGAAAACACTTGAGCATACACTAAAATGTACTCCCACTCAGCAAAGCATGACAGTTTCTCCATAAGCTCAAGTAGAAGTTACACATACCTAAAGACGAGCACGCGTGTGAGCTCTTTGCTGGAAGGAGATGCGCTGATGATGCAGAGCCAGAGCTGCCTGGAAAGCTGCCTTTTACATGACGCCAGGTAATGCTACACATTAGAGTGCTGGGAAAAAACAGTTTGGTCACAATTAAGGAAGGAAGATGTTTTTAAAATATGGTTTACTTACCTTAATAGGAGCAAGAGATAGGAGTATTTCATATACTTAAAAGCTGTTTCTTCATTTGGCATTTCTTGTTGTTTTGACAACTAGTAATATAATTGAGGAGAAAATTAACAATTACTGTACGGATTTATGTTCCTCCTCTCCTGTCTTTTGTGACTATGGTATTTTATTTCACTGAGAGGCCTCTTAAATAAGAGGTATTAAACAACTGGTTCGAATTCATTGCTTATTAAAAAGTAAATAAAATACACCTTGTAAGAGATATGAGTAACTACTTACTAGGCAGACTTCTTTTTCAGTCCTTTACTGGCAGGTGATACAATTCCAGAGTTACAGCAAGCTGTCACCGAGTGGAGGTCTTTACATTTCTTCTGGAGTTGTCCTACTCCGGTTCTGTGTGTTTGGCTGAAAAGTACCTGGAAGGTTTAAATATTAAAGAAAATGAGACAAATCAGGATTGGGTAACTGTTGGAAGCTAGGCTTTAGTCAAATCAAGCTCATCACAGAGATGCAGGGGAAAGTTATGTGATATACAGAAGGTCTAATACTGCCTCCTGGCAACGAATCTGCTTCATGATTAGTAAGTAAATTTTTTTCTTCCAATTCAGCAAAGGCACGAGCTGTGGTGCTTTGCTAGTAACTATGCTCACGCTATTTGATAGATGTCTGCCTGCCGCCTTTTCTAGCGTTGGAATCGCCCAACAGATGAGGAGGAGCCCAGTCTGTCTTCAGATATTCAGCAGGCTGGACCCTGAAACATTTCACGTCAAACCTATACAGTAAATATGTCTCTTCTCAGTGCTACTTGGAAAATCACTATGTCTGTTGGGGTTTCAGATGCTCTGGGAGAGATGATTTTCCAAGCACAATTAATAGCCTGCAAATACGCATTTCACCTAGACTCCAAATGTTAACGAAAACGAGATAGACAAAATTTCCAGGATCCATGTTCTGGCATTTATCACACAGTTAATTAGACATACTGAAATCCAGACAGAATTTTAATTTTTCAAGCACTCTGATATGTCACAATCTGGACTGCATTTCCCTATTCACCGTGCCCAGGAGATGCAGGTCTGTATTCACAAGGACCATGGCAGAAAGCCTCTACCTTTCCTGCCAGCGGTTTCATGGAAAGGCTCCAACTCACAAACAAATTCCTCAGCCCCATGAAATGGCCCTCAGCTCTTCGTTGTGATCCCAATTTGTAAGCGGGTGTACACCTGAACATCCATTAGCTGAAGTGCAGGAGTGCTGGTAGCCTCTCTGATCTCCTCTGTGGGTGGGTGCACGCTAGGTGTGATATAGCTCTTTCAGAATGGGTCTGCGGATTTGTGCTGCTGATTCAGGCAAATTTCCATTTTTCCTTGACTATAAAATGCTCTCGATCTTCAGGGAAATTGCTCATTTCTGTATCGGAGGCCTTCACTCATTTGCTTTCTTCTGGAAAACCTCTCCCCTTTGTTTTTAGACCTCTCTTACTTGTTGGACAGTTTTGCGCTCCATTATTTTTTCTCTGTCTGCTTGTAATTTTTCTCTTTGGAAGCACTTTCCTGTTTCTGAAACCAGTGCTGGCCCCTTACCAAAAATAGCAGATGTCAGGGTCTCGTGATTGGGTTACCCGTTAAAATAAAAAAACGGTGATATTGAGTCTGGCGATACGATAAGCTCTCTTGCTGTAAATAGGATGCAAACATTAAGGAAACTTTACCTAGAAATTAAACTGTAAGTCAAGAAGGAAAAAGAAATGTGTGGTTGGAATTTTTGCTGCAGAGTTATGAAATGGTGATGCAGAATCGTGATACAGATACCACCAAAACAGCACCGATAAGAAAATTCAAGGGAACATAGGTAATTATAGGGATATCCCAAGACCAATAGGAAGAAATACAGACAGAGAAAATTAAAGTTGCCAAGAAAAACTTCCTGACATTGAAACGCACTAAGCTTTCAGCCCATCTCTCAGGGGAACAGAAAGGCCCAGCACTGGAAATGTTTAACACTAGACTGGAGGGATCACTAGAAAAATATACTACAGGGAACAACTTGTAATTGGCAGAAAGATGGACTGAATGCTGTAAAAGGGATTTTCTATCTCTAATGTTTACTTTTTATGATAGTCATTTATGTTTTTCCTTCATTACAGGTAGAGAAAAATCTATAAAAGTTATTGGCTCTGGCACAACATATTTAATTTCTACAGAGCAATGTTTTTGGTGTGCTCTAGCAAGCTTTAACTCTACTTCTTGCATTTCCTCATGCATTTTTCCACATACATTGTGAGGTTCTTTGTAGTAAAAAAGGTAAAATCTTCACAGCCCTAAATGTATATTCTCTTCTCTTCTCTGAAATCTTCTTAGCATGTACGCAAAACACCAAGGAAAACCCCATCTAAACACCCCAGATTTGGATTTAGTTTAGGGGAGGGAGAAAATGCCGTCAGAGGTTTAAAGGGAGAACTACATCAGCGGAAGCATAAATGAAACATTGAGAACATGAGAAAGGGAAGGAGGAAGACATTTAGATTTGGAAAGCGGGAATTGCACACATCCACGACAGGAGATGGCTTCCAGCTCTTTGGAAGTCACCTAAAGCCAAGCGGGCTGGGAGGCGTTGCTGAGTGACGTTGGGTAACGTGAATCTCTGCCTCGGCAATTCCAACATTTAAGGACATTATTTCCCATATCCCTAAGTGATGAGCTGCATTCGGGATGCGAACATCATCGTTACGAGTACAAGAAAAAGCAAAAAGAGAAAAAGCAAGGGCAAAACTATACCTGGTGATGGCTCCTTATTGCCCTAGTGTAGTGCGGCAGGTGGGGTTAAGGTGATGGGTGTTATCAAATGAAAGCAAACAAATAAAAATCCTTCTATTTTTGTATGTAAAACCCAGGTCCATTCATTACACCCAAACTCTTTTCCCTAGAGCAGCAAAGTCAAAATACCAACTTGAAATTTTAAATAATATAACGACACTGAACATGCTGAAGGTTATATCTCCCCACCACCCCCTGCCCCCTCACTCTCCTCATTGCAGACCACCAGGAGCCCGGGCTGGCTTTAGTGCAGCAGCGCTACCAGAGGGGCGCGGGGAGGGCAGAGGTGGTGCTCTGTTACCCCTCCGGGGACACTCTGACAATCCAGCCAAAAGGCATCTATTTTACCATGGAGAGAAGCGGGACGAGGAATGGTTTCCAAAGACACAGGCCTCTCATTTTTGCCAAGCAGCTTGAGTCTCCCTGCCTGGCTGCTGAGCAAAGGGTATGATTAATGAAAAGATGTCAGAATGATAATCCTTACTATCAGGAAATAGTGGATGGGATTTTTTTTTCCTTGGCAAATTGGGGGGTGGTGGGAAGAGTGAGAAGAGAATAAGAAAGCAAAAAGGAAACGAGGAAAAGGGAGAGGTTTTGAAGAGAGAAAACGGTAATTTTATATATATATATATAAAAAATACAACCTCCCCTCTGCCCACCCTCTTTAATATTTCTCTGGTGGAGTAATAAGATACCTTCAGTGTTATAAATAGCAGCACAGATGTTGACAGAAAAATGCTCCCTTAATTACCATACAAACTGCTTTACTTGAGTGAACCGTTTAAAGCAGCCTCCAAAGGAAGTTCACTCAAGCAATTCCACAGATTACAGCTAATGAACAATATTTCCTCGCTCCTATTTAGTGCTCATTAAAATGTAAAAGCCTTTCATTTTCAACAGGCACACAATAAATAATTCCTCTCTCCCTCTCCCCGCTGCCTGGGAGCAGCCAGGATGGGAGCGGGGAGGGGAAGAGACCGGCAGAGGGAGGGGGGAGGCTGCAGGAGGCAAATAAGTGGGCTGGAGAACAGCGGCCAATTCATTAAAATCCCTGGAAGCGGCGGCGGTGGCTGCTGCTGCTCGTTGTGAAAGGCCATGTCTGTGTTTGGAGCTCGGCAGGCAGGTTTGGAGCCGAGCAGACAGCTCGTACCCGCCCCGACCCAGCAGCACGCCACCGCGCTCCTCCGAGACAGCCCCAGCGGACCCACCGCCGGGGCGAGAGGAGGCACAAATTACACCTATGCTCGCATGAAAGCAACGCGGATAACTGGGAGAGGACAAAAGGTGAAAATGCTGTGACGAAAACCGGCAGGCCAGCTTGGGCTGAGGTTTGTTTGGACCCCGTTTAAAATTTCTCGCCGGCTTCAACCTTGCAACTACCCATTGCACAGCATCCCTTTTGTGCTCCTTCATAGTCCTACCAAGTTGAACAGGATATTTGCAGTGTCAGAGGTTTGCTTCATTCTTTAGCTACTGAGATGGAGGATCGTACAGGGCCAGCCACATAAACGGTATCTTGTTGAACAAACAAGGTACCGGGAGGCTGAAGACTAGAGGGGTCTGCGTACGTTCAGGTGCCACGAGATGAATGAGCCCATGATTATATATTCCCCCATCCCCAACCTACTAGGATTTTAGCTTAATTTACAAAAGTCAGTCAAATCCTGAACCAAAGCCTTAGCAAGGAAAAAAAAAAAAAATCAAAGTCCACAAATCTGAAATTATTATTTTAAGTAGAATTCCAGTTAAGTGGATGAATGGGAAATGCAGAGGTACCAGCTGGATTCAAGTTAGCCACCACACCTGTCTGCTCACAGATATATGGCACCTAGAAACAATCTCCATCGGTTTACACAGGAATTGTTGAAGAAGCAAAAGACCAGAAACAAAAAGTTAGCAAGCCACTGAGATGGTATGTAGATACATGTTTGAAAACTGCAGGAAAGAAAGCCTATTCCACTCTCTCTTAAGATGAATGGGTAAACCAGCACGTTAATGAAACACAACGCTGACGTTAAGATGGGGTACACGGCAGAACATAGCTGAAAGGATACAGAAACAGACTTTAAGAGGCTGTAATTATAGATGGAAACAGGACTCTTGCTTCCCTCATCCGCCAAAAAAACCGCACTGCTTTGGTTCACTGATACGGTATTTTTTAATTTACTTTTGATTTCTTTTTTTTTTTTTTTTTTTTTTCACTCTGTTCCTCCACACTTCTAAGTAGCAGAGGGGCTTCACAATCCCTTCCCACAGCCTGTCTTCTTCCTACCCGCACCGCTGGAACCGTGGTCCCCTCTGCCGCTGCGAGCCAAGCCACCCCCCTCCACAGCTCTGCACGGGAAAGTGAATTAGCAGCAGAGGTAGTTGTTCTATCAAAGTCGATGTATTCCTGGGGGGGTTGTGTATCTCAACCTTGGCAGGGACTGCCCGAATAAAATCCCTGATATTAGCCTCCCTGAACAGAGGGAACAATCTGAGTAGGATAAAAACCATCAGAGCTTTCTCCTGTCTTTAATTTCAAGGCTTAAAAAATTGACAAGTGTATTTCCTGCGGTGATGCCGGTATACCCTATACCTGAGCCATAAATAAGACTGTAGTGGTATTCAATCATCAGAAAAGAAAAAAGAAAGCGGAGAACTAAGATCTTATATTGACCTAAGCCTCAGACTTAGATAAACTTGTCAGGAATATCACTTTGTGGTGACTTTATCTTTGTTAAACTTGTGCGTGAGGAAGAGGTATTCTCACAGCTTGCAGGGGCCACTGTGACCGGAGGAAACCCACTTGCTGCATTGCCACAATGCCACCCTCTTGCAGTAAAATAAAACCTTGGCTCATGGATGCAATGAAATTTCTACGTCAGGATAACAACTACAATAATGTGTTTCCTTTGAGAAAAATATTTGCAATTAATAAGTGCAAAAGCAGCACAAAGGAACTATAAACCAGATCCCAGTCCTGCCCATGTCCCGAGTGCTTTCAGAAGAGGTGATGCCCTGCTCTTACTGCGGTCCCACCGACCAAAACATGTTAGGGTTTGTGCAGTTGTGAACAGTGCGACTTAATATCTCGCCCTCACATGCTTCCTGTAAGCAGGCAGCTCTAGTAAAGTAAGTTTACTAGCAGTGCAATATTATGGCTGCTTTCAACGCTCTGTACTTGGCTTTTAACTAAGGTCATTTGAAAACGGTCTTCAACACCCATCTCATTTGCTTTTTTATGCTTGCCAATTTAGTGTTGTATTCACAGTGATTAATTAGTTTGTGGTGAAGGTTTATTAGGTAATCTTTCTGTCAATCAAAAATCACAGAGGTTTCTGAGCAAAGAACACCTAGAGATTTTATAAAGATAAGGAACTGATATTGTTACCTTTGTGTACAAAAAGTAGTAGCTTAGGCTCGACATGTGACCATGTACAAAAGACTTTAAAGCATGTTTTTTATTCAGGTTCAACCCCAAAAGCAGTTTTGATTCCCTGAGATTTTATTTATATTTTTAACAAGAATCTAGAAATACTTTTACCTTCTATGTCTACAGCCCACGTTTACTGTCTGATGAACTTGTAGGGCTATTTTAAAAGACCAAGCACTAGACCTCAACAAAGGAAAAACTGCTGTAGCTCATCATTTGGGAAATTTGCTCTGTAGTTCACTCATCTCAATATGACCCAAAGTGAGATAATAATATTTCATGAATTTAAAAGCATCTTCACCTGGAAATTCTTTCAAGTGTTCATATTTTTGGGAACACAATTTTTATAAAAAACAACCCTATTAACAATTATAAAAAGAGATTTTTGTTTTTATCCCTTTCTTATGTGTGGAAAGATAACTAAGATTCCTTTTAGGGAGAGATGAAAGATGACATCAAATTAACTATTTCTAAAAATGAAGAATCAGCAGCATATTGCATAAGAAACATAGACAGACTATCATCCGCCTGCCTTCTTTACGCATGTTTTTACTGACCTTTTATATGGTTCCCAGCATTGTGTGGAAATTTATTGCAATCTGTACTGCACTATTTTCTATTTACGAGCTTTCTTATTGATGGATATACCTCAAACACCTCCCCCCCCAAAAAAAACCCAAAAAAGGCAGAAAATTGCAAGATTCTTCTTTTCCTTTCTGATCGGTAACTTAACTAATCTACATGAACTCGGTGTTTTCCAGAAGATCTTGAACCTTACTGTGAAAAATATAGTGAAGGTAAATGGCTTTCTTGACCAGAAATGGTATTATATTGAAGAGGTTGGGAAGAGGGCTTGAAGATATTAGCTGATTAAATTACACACTACGTAAATGTATGTCGCATTATGATTTTTACAGTATTAAGGTAACATGTAAAAAGATACAGATTAATACTAAGAATTTGACTAGCTTACCACTTTCCAGAGCCATTACTGTTTTAAATTACACTGGTGTTGGTCTAAAAATGTACAATGGTATATACCACTGTGAGAATAAGTAGTAAGTTAACTGGACTCCTTCCTCCGTCACCTCCTTGAGAAAGCTGTGGGTTATTTCTATCACTCAGAGGTGATGAACAGGCAGCAGCAAAATCAGATGACAAATTCAGATGAAATTATACAGATGTACCTTATTTTTTCCCCCCCTAGCTAAATTCAGGAGTTCTTTTTGTGGGCTTTGGGATTATAGATCTGGAGCTGGAACAGGAGAAGATAAAGGACACACAGGGCCGCAAATCGGACATAAGGACAGATAATATAAAACTATAATCTGTTGAATATATAATCAGAGTATTTAAAAGCAGCTTTTCCAAATTAAAAAAGAAATAGGCAAGTATATGTCTGTGATAAAATAATTACAGCACATGTTCTACAGCTCTGATAAACACCCCCTCCTCACACCCACTCTTATTCACAAACCCGATATAGATTGACTCCAACTGATTAACGTGAATATAGACAGGCAGGCTTTAGCCGAGAGTTCACCCACAGACTGAGCTTGACTATGCGAATGAAATCGTTCTGGAGTGTATTATTTTAGTGTTACAAATCTAGCGGCTGTATGAAAATACGTTCAAAATTATTCTGGAGGCCAGAACAATGTAATTTCAATATATCTTTATTAATCTTCATTTTTGGTTTTATTATTTCTATTTTAGTTGGACTGCATTTTATTGAATTGGCTTTTGAAAAAGCTTCCATGGCTTTAGCGAAAGTGGTAAGGCTCCATTCAGAGGTTTCCTTTCATGCCTGAGACATGAAATTGGAGTCACCAACAATTTGCACGCGTAATTCCAGCATACCAAATGAGGAAACAAAGAGAGAGGCAAAAATTGAATCTGCTGCCTTCCTGGTCTTATTGCAGGAGACCACTGCGGGGGGGGGGGGGGGGATAGGAG
>NW_008795039.1:656024-667253 GCF_000699145.1 Aptenodytes forsteri
CTCCCTCCTTCGCGTGTTGTTGGCGGGGAGGGCGGGGGGGGGGGGGGGGGGGGAAGGCAAATTAGCTGTTTTCTTGAGATTCCCCCGGAAAGCTGTATCGCCAGCATTTCGTCTATGGGTATGCAGGAGACGCCGGTACGCCTCGCATGCCTGTGGTAGATGGATGATACTGATGGCAATCTAACTGGAACATCCTGCCTGAATATGAACAACAGATTTGTCAGTGTGTGACAGGCTGACAGCCCAGCTCCCAGCTGCTTGTCCACTGTTGTTAAATCAGTACCTTGTCTAAGTGTTCAGCAAAGAGGCAATCTGCTTCCTCCATTCGTACAGGCAGGTTGCCAGTTAAAAAACAAGTATTGGCTTTAGGCTGCAGTGCCATAATGCATTGAAAAGATGCAATCTAAACCTTTGTATACTCCTTAGGCAACAAAGAGCAGGACTTGGAAGTACAGGCTCAGACTCGAGACTATCCTTTTCAAAACAACAAGGATAACTCCACAGGGGAATCATGAAAGAAATGCATGAGGATTTGAAAGCTGTGGATGGCTTAATAGGACTTATTTAAGGAGGAAAATATGGTTTATTTTGGTATCAGGGAAGCAAGTTCATGCTTCTGTACTCAAGAGTGTGCCAGAATTTCCTTTACGACCCTATCTTTAAGCAGTTTATAATTCATCAACAGTAACAATTAGCTCTAGGCTGAAATTTCATATGCAAAGATGCAATCCAGAAGCACTTTAGGGGGGGAAAACAAAAAAGAAGATAAAAACAGGGAAGAAAAAAACCTCTGCTCATGTATACGGCAACACTAAGTTAGAGAACACAAAGAAACAGCTGGTTTCAGGAGCTTTTTTTTTCTGTTGCAAAAAGTCTCCAGCTGGTTTCAATTCTTTGATTTGGTTGCTATTGGTTGACCATATGAAAGAGAGTTTTAAAAACTGTGACGATAATGAAATGAACTAAGGGAATCACAAATCCTAGCATAAATACTAGCGTTTTCAGCTTCTGGGTGTGGTGTGCACGTGAGGCAACCTCTGAGACGATGCTCAGTTACCCGCCAACTGAGAAGGATTTATACCACCAACTGCAACGTCTCTTTTGATGCAGTTTTGGTCTGTCAAGTCATTCAGGAGGTATATTTGAGAGTCCCTAAATACAGACCTATTCATCAGACATCTACAGGCTGAGAAAGAGCCATTATAGTCTATTGGATCAATAATCATCAGTCTCATTCATGTCCCCCACGTAAAGTGAGGCTTCCCTGCGGTGTCACTGGGCACCCTTGTCCTAGGTCAGCATGCAGTCAAGTCTTACCAAGCCTCATGTTTTGCTCCTGTTCTTGGCTCGGAGCCTTGCCCAGCCCTTCCAACCGCTGCTGCTCCCTCAGGCAGAAGTTTCATCGGTTGATTCCTGCACCACGAGGAGCCAGTTGCACCTTCCCACCACCGTTTAGATGCTGCTTACCTTGGGTCAAAAAATAATACTCAAATCCTAAGTATGCAGCAGCATAAACATATAAGGTTCTTTATGCGCCTTTATCTTCTTAAACATCTTTTTCACCCGTTCCTAGGTCAGGTAAGTATTCCTGTTCAGAACAATATTTATAAGCATACATTTCATCTGAAGTCACTGGGATTTAAACACGCACTTGTTACTGCCTTTCCCAACGACAGCCTTGCAAAAAGCAGCTGGTTTCAATTCTTTGATTTGGTTGCTATTGGTTGACCATATGAAAGAGAGTTTTAAAAACTGTGACGCTAATGAAATGAACTAAGGGAATCACAAATCCTAGCATAAATACTAACGTTTTCAGCTTCTGGGTGTGGTGTGCACGTGAGGCAACCTCTGAGACGATGCTCAGTTACCCGCCAACTGAGAAGGATTTATACCACCAACTGCAACGTCTCTTTTGATGCAGTTTTGGTCTGTCAAGTCATTCAGGAGGTATATTTGAGAGTCCCTAAATACAGACCTATTCATCAGACATCTACAGGCTGAGAAAGAGCCATTATAGTCTATTGGATCAATAATCATCAGTCTCATTCATGTCCCCCACGTAAAGTGAGGCTTCCCTGCGGTGTCACTGGGCACCCTTGTCCTAGGTCAGCATGCAGTCAAGTCTTACCAAGCCTCACGTTTTGCTCCTGTTCTTGGCTCGGAGCCTTGCCCAGCCCTTCCAACCACTGCTGCTCCCTCAGGCAGAAGTTTGATCGGTTGATTCCTGCACCACGAGGAGCCAGTTGCACCTTCCCACCACCGTTTAGATGCTGCTTACCTTGGGTCAAAAAATAATACTCAAGTCCTAAGTATGCAGCAGCATAAACATATAAGGTTCTTTATGCGCCTTTATCTTCTTAAACATCTTTTTCACCCGTTCCTAGGTCAGGTAAGTATTCCTGTTCAGAACAATATTTATAAGCATACATTTCATCTGAAGTCACTGGGATTTAAACACGCACTTGTTACTGCCTTTCCCAACGACAGCCCATCTCCATTTAAAAATTTCTCTAAAACCAAGAAGAATTATATGCATGTACACATTTACATATATTCTTGAAAATTACCCATTCCAAAGTAATCATACAGGCTTCTAAAATACATTAGTTATCAATTTATCTCCTTTGAAACCCACAGCATGGCCTTTAGAAAATAAGGCAAACTGGAGGATGAAGAGACATGTAAAAAAAAGCCACTGCAACAGAATAATTTGCTGGCAGAATAATATTTTGCAACCTGTGTGGCCTATGTGGAATACATAATGGTTCAGAAAAAAAGACATAGTTGGCAGGTTTAAGTCTGAATTCTCCTCTTAGTAAGAAAACCATGTCTAATGAATGCTGAAAGAAACTTTAGGTCACATCATACCATCAAGCATGCTGATAGCTAATAAAACAACTACATCTTATGAATAAAAGGAGAAAAAATTAAGCTAATATTCTATTATCGTGCCCTTCTCCGATTCCCTTATAATTACCAAGTATCCAATCAGTTTGTATTATGATGTTCCTCCTTTCTCTAGCAGATGTGTAAGATTAAGCTTAAAGGTAAGGTACTCAAACTACAAGGTTTAACGTGAGAGCACAATCAATTTGTGGTTTCCAAGCACACTGTAGCTGAATGAGTTTTTACTGTTTGCCACAATGTAGAAGGGAAAGGGGGCAAAATATTTATGTAAGAAATGCCTGCTCTGCATCTCATGTCACTGTTGCTAGGATGTGTCATAAAATTCAAACATAATTCTGTGACAATTATCTTCATAATAATATATTCAGAAATACAATGCTGCACCCTATGCCAGAAACTATTTTCTGCTTCAGTGTTTTACTATGGCTGTACTTTTTAAAGGAGCCAACTATTTTAAACCAAAGCTGCTTTATTTTTTTCTTCCCCATGGAAAAGTAGGACATCAGTGTAGTCACTTGCTACCCAGTAGGATTTTCCCATTTGTGGAAAAAAAATTGTATTACAAAAAAGAATCACCAAAGCATTGCTAAAAAGTTCAGTCTTTTCATACGTGTCATGTTAGGACATTCATGAAATAATATACTTGTTTGTTTTACCAGCCTTCTTGATGACTATCTTTAATTAAATCTGTAATTTAATTCTCTCTTTTCTCATTTTGTCCATCCTTGTAACCCAGCTAGTGGCAGTGAATGTCTAAATTGCACCTTTATTTACAGCTACTTTCATGTTTGTTTCTCAAGGATAATGAAATGAAGTGCCTTCAGCAGCTCCACTTGCACAAGAATTTTTAAAGCAGCTGTGTAAAAATGATAATTAATATGGTAATTAATATGGAGTCATTATCTTACTTCTTTATCATGATGCTGATGCTAATGAAAAAGTTACTGAGATGTTACTTGCTTGGCCAAAAAATAACAATGGCAAAAAATTTTTGAGTGAATATGAATTTGATACAGCCTTTACACAAATCAGTGGAAAATTCCTCTTGAATCCAATGGGCTTTGGCTGCATTTTTAGGTAGCATGTAGTTAAGAATACAAAAAATACTTGCATTATTTTATGTTTTGTTTGGTTTGTTGTTTTGGTTTTTTTTTTCCAAATTGCTGATCACACACTAAAGTATTAATTTCAACAGCCTGAGACCTGGGAAAAGGGAGAGGAAGTCAATGGGTCAGATCTGTATCTCCAGTAAACCTGTGGCTCTGACCCTGGAGTTTCATCTCTCTTCACTACATACATAATCAGGAATAGCAATCTACACCCAGAGAAAACATTCTCCTCTTCCCTCTTTTTTAAATTCAGGGGGAAGAGGGCTTTGTATGTGATAACTATTTTTGCCTTCGCATTCCCCATTTCAAGATGACTTTCAGTCCGCATGATATTATGAATCTTATTTAACTATGCTTAAAATCTCTCATTTAGAGCTAAGTGGAAGAAGAAAAGGCAAAATTATCTTTGCAGATGTTAAGAAGAAATTCATTGCAAGCAATCATCATTTAATATCCAGTGCTGACTTTTTGAACAAGTGCTTTCTCTAAATAATAAATCAAATGAGTTGGCACTAACAATAATACCTTTGAATATGAATGAGGAAAACAAGAATATTAAAACAATAGAAACATTAACATACAAACCCCTGCTATTTACGGGAGGGAATGGCAGAGGACAGTGTGAAAAATAGCTGTTGCTTTTCTCCAGTTTTGTTGTGATCTGTCACTGGCAGCGATGATTGCTGTTATGGAAATAGAACCGTGTCCTTCCAGCCACCAGGTACCCAGTCCCTTAAATCTTTACAATTTAAAATCGGCATTTATTCTTTAAAGAGTCAGTGACGATGCCGAACAACGCACCAGACCGGGCTGTTTTCCCCATCCCGTCTCCATCAGCCAGTGCTCATTCACGTGGCTGGGTGGGTGGGCTGACAGGACGCCCCCCACCAGAAGCACTCTCCCTCTTTCCCTCTGCCCCGGGAGTCTCACCCTGAGCTCTGCTGGCGCTTCCCAGGAGGCCGTCCCTCCAGCTGCACGGCAGCGGAGATAAAAATCTGCAACCTGCAACAGATCCGTGAGTGCATATGGACCCCAGGAGTGTTGTAGGTTATTTTGTCACTACTGCATGCCGATGAGATCACCTGGCAAGTATTGGGACCTCTGAAGGTTTATAACATCTTTGCCTTCTGTCGCTGAAGGGTATTAGATCTCACACTAAACAGTCGGTTACCCTATTATCCAAAAGGTGCCACGTAAGAAACAAGAGTCGGATGCAGGTTTAGCAAACTAATTCAGGCTATGGATGTGAAGTCCACGCCTGGAGAGAAACAATAGCTGTCTCCTCTCTATTCAAAGCTGAAGATGGTACTTTTCAGGTGTCTGCATGTTGGTACAAAGTAAGTAGGACTTGGGAACTAGGCAGCACTTTGATCTCGGTGTATTTTAACCGCACTGCTATTTCTTTGGTCCATTTTGAATTTAACATACATTTTATATATTACATTCTGGATTAACCACTTAATTTATGAAAATGGCTTTGCCTTAATGACTCTGCCATATTGACTAGCCGCATAAATAAAATATCAGAGGAAACGAAGAGTGAATTGGCAGGTTGAAGACACAAGTTTCAAACAAAATGAGCAGAAACTTCCAGAGTAGCCACCAACCATTTAGCTGGTTGAACTATCTGTTACGATCAGTGTAGCCAATTACTTTAGACCACCGTGCTCCTGTACGCCTTGACTTTCACAAAGATATCTGTTACATCTTCTCCTAAGCATCTGGATGCCGACAACTGTAAAGAAAAATATTAAGGGTAGAATGGTAATCAGGATTGACCTAAACCCATTGCATGCTCTTGTGTTTGGGCTGAATTAATGTTACACCTTGCAGCTGTCACAGGAAATGAGACACAAAGGGATGTGCAGACAATTTACACATAGGAATAATCTGGGTTTTCTCTGGGAGAACAGTATCGCAGAGAGACTAAATGACTTCACTCAGGTCCCACGAAAGCCTGGTGTCACCTCTAACTAAATCTCCAAAGCAGTCACTGAAACACCGTGCTATCCATGCAAAAGCGTGGTGGCTTTGAGAATAGGAATGAAAACCCTTATGTACTGTGAACTTGGCTGCTCCTTGGGCGTTAAGAAGTAAGAAACTATTCCGCAGATAAGTGCCATTTACCTGTACATACCAACGTATCGCTGATGTGCTCCAAGCACGCTGCTGCAGGAAAAGGGCTGGAGGGCATACCGGCAGCCCTGTCCCGCTGCAGAGGCTAAGGAGCAGCAGCGTCAGTGCTTCCCAGCTTTGGGGACTGTGCCGGCCCTGTATTTCTTTCTGACTGCCCCAGACCTCTCTCTGCTGGAGCTGGCACAGGTGGGGAAGCTGACTACTACCTACTCCATTATTAACATGAAAATGGCATAGTTTTATTTCCTGTTGTTGAGCTCTGTTTTAGTGACCTTCTATCAGTTCCCAGTACAAGAGCATTTTTTGTTTTAATCAACAAGTGATTTTAAGAACCCTTGAGATAACTGCACTTCATCCTAATTATATATGAAATATATCCACATCCTTGCTATGCTTTCAGCTTTATTGGAATTTGCTGTGGCTTTCTCCTTGCCTTCTTGGGGTATTGCCTACACAATCCCACCTATTATGGATATGTCTAAAATATAAAAAATTAGGGCTTTTGAGTAAACTGCAACATCCTACATTTGTTCAGCATCAGACAAGTAAGGGAAGATGGTTTAGCAGCACATTCCTACAGGCTGATGTTCCAGACCCTACTATCAAATGTGAGGCTGTATTTGGAAGCAATTGTACCAGATGGCTGCATATTATGGAAGGTTCAGTGCCACTAAGAAATTCAGGGTGATAATAATTAAAGAATTTCTTCATAATTTCACTCATGGAAAAACTATGGTCTTTTTAAAGGTGATGACCAAGTATTACTCAGATTTCAACAGCCACTTTGGATGCTTGTTTAAAGTCAGGTTACAGCAGCATGTAAGCTACATCTAACACTGCTTAGTGTGTGTAAAGCAGCAGGAAATCTTCAGTCTGAACGGGAGGGAGGAAAAACAAGGCAGTGATTCACCAAAGCTGAAATCTTCTCTTTGTTGTATATTATTCTTCTTCTGAGTGTGCATGTATCACCATACTGAGTTACTGCTGAAGGCTGAAATGAAAAACTCTTCTAAATGGCATTCAAGTTAAAATGCTGCTTTTTCAGTATTTGCACATGCACACACCCCACAGAGAAAATACAGCAAGTCCATTTTTTGAACATCCCCTAAACGATTTCAAGACAACTGGGACAACAATGGTTTTGTTGCTGAGTCACATTGGAAAGCCTGCTAAGGAGGGACACAGCAGCCCCGCCACAACGAAGAGTGAGAGGAGGGGTATCTTCTCGTAGGGCAGATGCTGCTGTAGTCACAGATGTGGACACGAGTGAGTGTGCAGAGGAGAGGGTGGTGGTGGATGAATATGTCGTCATGTAGGCTATGGACATGCTCTTCACTCTAGGAAACAGCAGGCACCAGCACTGTGATTTCCAAATCCTGCTATGTACCTATGAGGGCGAATACATTTGGTCGAAGCCTTTGAATACTTGCAAAGGGGATGGATTTCAGACTGCGGGCAGTTCCTTCAGTGGCAGAGGAACAAGTATTACTAGTCTCTGCTATTCACAAGCGCTGTGTCACAATCTTCAGAAGGAATTTAGAAGGTAAATTAACAAAAAATAGCACATACTTAATGCTCTGAGATTGAACTGAGCGTTCAAAACTATAGCAAATGCACTTACTGTATCTGAACATCTTCAGCCAACTGCAGCAGTTTATCTTACAGATACATCTCCAAAGATATGTTTCTTGTACGCATTTTGCATATTTGCCACCACTTTACCCTGAAGCACATGAAAAAACCTTTTAGGGGAAAAGTTAGTCAATGCTAAAGTGATAACAAAACTCAGCTAAGGTCAGAGAATTCTGAAAGTGATGTCATGACAGTAACATGGAAAGGGTATTTTAGGCTCTTTTCCAATACACCTGCTGCAAAACCACAGAATAATACAATTCAGATCATGTCATCCAGTTCCCTCTGAAATCTTGAACAACAGCTCCTCCATCCATTACCACACTTGGAGCACAACCCACTGGCCACCTCCATCCGGGGATCCCTAACAAACTGGAAGTCCATCTTCAAAAGTCCAAAGTAACAGAGCATCCATCACTGCCTCCCAGAGATTAGCCTTTTTATATATTCCCTCTCCCACTACCAGAAAGTCTGACCCCCAATAAAGTTGCCTTTTCAAGTCTTTCATTGGTACCAGTCTTGTCAACAGCTATATATAGATCCAGGACTTGCCAAAGAAGGAGAAAGGTTAAATTATTATAAATACAGCATAGGGTTGAAGAGAACGATACCAGTCATTTATGCAATATTTACCTGCAATAACATCAGGCTTATTGTAGCCATAAGCTGAACTGTAATAACTGTTCCCAAACTGTAAACCTTTAAACGATTACATGGTGGACAAGTGCTGGCAAATGCAACTTAATAATTTGAGACCAGATCCAACTGAGGGCTGGTTGCTCAGATTGCTGGTACCTACTCATATTTATGATGCATTTGAATAAAAACAGATGAAAAAACATTAAGCTAGACTTTGCCACAGGTAAATGTTTAGTAGTAGCCTAATTGTATTCCTTTGTGAGAGAATTTTGATTAACCATCTTTGTTAACTCTCTGCTCCAGAACATCACGTCTAACATGAAGGCTGGCCTAGCACCATGTGGCACCATACTTGGACATACCCAAAGCTTTTGCCACTGAAGCTTTCAAGTCTTTCTTCCCTCATAAGCACGTGCAATCTGTAGGTGGCCATTTCTGCAACCAAGCTCGTTTAACACGTTCCAGACAGCCTGTGCCATGTCTGGCAGGGCTCCATGAGTTTGGCTCCCTTCAGGGACAGAGATGTCTGCTCACGGGACGGGGGGCAAGAGGGGGCTCGATGCAAACTTCCCAGGTGCTCCTTTCTCTGCCACCCCTACTTTTCTTGAAGCAATGGCAAACCCTCCCTAAAGTTGAGAAGACAACATCTTGTGAAGATAATTTGGACACCAAGGGTTTATGAAGCAGACAGCTTTACAAAGCAGTTTCTTTTCACCTCTGTAACGATCAGGAATCAATTGCACAGCTTTCTGCTAATATATGCATGTATTTTCACACCACTCCTTTCCTCGCGCCTTCCCACTGAGGAAAATGGAGCCTCCCATATTTTAGACAATGATTCAGCCATGAAAGCTATTGCCAAAATTGCAGCTACCCGGGGTTTTGTCAGAACTTGCTTCTTAAATTTATCGTTTGCCCTAAAACTTTCTTTAAACTCTTAAGAAGGTGTAACAGTTGCAATTCACAGTATATGCGCAATACTGGCTATCTTTTGCTTTGTTGCACTAGACATCCAATGAGCAAAGCTTCCTCTATTTATCATAAATGTATAGCTTGCACTAGGGTACAGCTGTGAGATATCTTTCTCAGCAGTACTGATGGGTTGATGCCTTTTTACAAAGAAGTACTTCAGAAAAGACTTTGCTGAATAGTCCTAAATGATTATATTTAAAATATAGAAATTATTGAACTATATTTACTTCATATGTTTTTATGGAAAACCTGCTTATTTAAATAACCTGCACACACTGAATTTCCTGGTTATTCTTAAATTTCGTTTGCCCTAAAACTTTCTTTAAACTCTTAAGAAGGTGTAACAGTTGCAATTCACAGTATATGCGCAATACTGGCTATCTTTTGCTTTGTTGCACTAGACATCCAATGAGCAAAGCTTCCTCTATTTATCATAAATGTATAGCTTGCACTAGGGTACAGCTGTGAGATATCTTTCTCAGCAGTACTGATGGGTTGATGCCTTTTTACAAAGAAGTACTTCAGAAAAGACTTTGCTGAATAGTCCTAAATGATTATATTTAAAATATAGAAATTATTGAACTATATTTACTTCATATGTTTTTATGGAAAACCTGCTTATTTAAATAACCTGCACACACTGAATTTCCTGGTTATGGAAAAAGTGAAGAAAAATACTATTTGCTTTTAGGTAATCGGATTCTGTGGGATCTAATCCTATATCCTATTTATGGCTGTGCTAGCTATTCAAAATTAAAATGAACCTTTCATCCGTGTGTATCATAAATGGGCATTTATCAGGATTATATGATTTTGCAATCCATCTGAATATGTAACCAGAATTTGTTTTCTTTCCGTTTCACTATGTAATTACCATGCAACAATAACAAAAGTGACATGTTTGAAGAACAGATAAAATGCTGTAAATTGGCCAGTAATGGTGATATTTCCTCATCTTCTGAAAAACCCATTTATTCTCTCTCTCAACAAATCAAGGCATTGTCAGCCCATACTCATCTTGTGGCCAGAGGGGCCCTACCAATTTCTAGATGTAAGTGAATACTGGAATGCAGATGAGGGCTACTAACTAAGGCTTTCAACCCAGGCAGCTGGTCTTAGCTTGCCTCAATTTCTAAATCATCCATAATGGGGCCAAGACCTCCAAAGCACTAAAAAGAGCGAGCTGACATGCTGGACAAACTGTTAATTTTTTCCTGAAGAAGCTGCTATATTGCACATCTGTCACTGCTGTGCAGACAATTACTCACGGAGTGGAAAAAAATCTGCTGCTTGTTTCTAGCGTAGTTGTTAACGGGTGTAATGGAGAAACACAAGAGCGTGAGAGCCGCGAGAGGAAGGCTTCTCAGCCTTCTCCCTCCTTTTGTAGAGTTGCATTTAGAAATTAAAATATTTGAAAGCATCCGTGCTCCGCAGCCTGCAGAGACTGAACTGCTACAATTAAGCCCACACCTTAAGTCATTTGATATTCTATAGCTATATTAGAGGTGTAAGTTGCAAAAATTTTTGTACTTCAACTACTAACTGCCCTGAAAATTTGCCTCTCTAAATTGCTGTGTTGCTTTGTAACACACACAGGTAAGATTTTCAGACACCATCGTTGCAAGATGATAAACACAACATGCAAGACAGATGAGAATAAACCCGCTGAAAGTGTTATTTTTCATGTCACATTTCTTAAATATCTATTAAAATTAACATGAAAAAACGCTTAATTGTAAAACATCCACAAATTTTAGTCCAAGAGGTGCTCAGACTATCATTAATAATCGTTCTGAGCCACGCAAGGAAAACAGTTTCCAAGGGGTCCAAAGCT